>NC_089526.1:21679204-21979204 GCF_963924715.1 Thunnus thynnus
GTGCTTTTTGATATTTATTTTAGGCTAGGAGGAAGTACACAGCACCTTGCTGTGCTCTCCCAATTTCCAGTTTTTCTGTTTTCCTCTTGTTCAACACCTCTATTATTTTCTGATTCTTTCATCCTGTCGTTCTTTGTCTTCCTTCGCATGTTCTGTATTTTCTGTCTCTCCTTCCTTACCGTCTATCTGTTTCTCAAGTTTGCAGGGGGCAGTTGTCTGGCCCATGGAGCAACAACAGAGATCCGTGCCTGTGTGTGTGTGTATGCGTGTGAGTGTGTGCACATGGGCCCCATTCTGATTCAGGCCCTGTCTGTGGGCCTCCCTCTCATTTTAATTAAAGAGCAGATGCACTACCCTTGTCCCGTCTGCCATTCCCTTTTTGTATGTGTGCGCGGGCACATGTGTGTTTGTCTTGCGTCGACCCATTGTGCCCTCGCCATGTGCCAGTTTTAAGCCATATTGCAACCAGGACTGTTACTGTCATCCGTGTGGAAGATGGATTAGTAGGCAGGAGGGAGGAAGGGTGGACATTTATATGGCCAGTTCTTCAAATAGGTTAAAAACAATGAATTGTGTCATAAACGGTGTGGTTAAATTACTTTTGACACACAAAAACAGCTACATAAGTTGTTTACTATCAAATAACAGGTTTTTACAGGAAATCTTCAAGTTGTTCACTCAGAGCTCAAACATTAATTGCTGTGGGCTCAAATTATACTAACTGTGTGTGTGTGTGTGTGTCTGTGTGTGTGTGTGTGTGTGTGTGTCTTTCAGAGAGACCAGGCTATATAAATATAGACAGTAGGGGAGCTAAGCTCTTAGCAGTTGCCTCCTATTGCATCAGTTGACAGTCAACAGATGGAGTCAGCTAAACACCAACTAATAACTTTGGTGATGAATGTGTTAGAGACTGGACATAAACACACAAAACTTCATTTGGAGCTAGAGGAACATTTTTTAGAGGAAGTTATTATATATCTAGTATCGCATGGCATGTATTACTGCAATAATACATCACATCTTACTCTCTCTTTCTCCATATCATCCATTAGTTTCTGAGATACAGTGTCAAGCTTATATAGGTCAAAGGAAAAACTGACCTCAAAAAGATTATTAATCATCCTCTGGAGACCATAGATACCCTTACTAAACAATTCAGCCTGTCGTTGTTGAGAGATCTTGCTCTTGACTAAAGTAGTAGACACAAGTACCATCCTGATTGGCACCACTGCTAGCAGGGCAAAAATGTATTTTCTATAGTCTATAGTCTATAGTTTTTATTAAAAATAAAAGACTTTGTCACACATTTACATTTATAGAATTTGTTGTCATAATTGGACCCCAGGAAGAATAGATGTCACAATAATGACAGCTAATGGGATCCAAGTAAGATAAACATACATATCATTATCATTATTAAATTTACTATTGCTGGTTGTCACAACATTTTGTACAGTAAGACTATACTGTAGAGAATCAAGTAAAATACACATAAAACTACAGATTGAAATGAGTATTTTTCTGAGTCTATGGGACTTTTTTATGTTTTTTCCCCATTATCCTTCAAAGAAATCAAATGTGCAGATCGGGTGGTACAAAAGGCTTTGACAACTACAACCTACTGCGCACCACACTGTTTAAATGCACATTGATAGAAGATAGCCTTGGATGAGACACCATAGAGCTTGGTTTACATCGTATAACCTTCGTATTTCTCCCCTCTTACAGCAATTGTCCTGTTGTCTCTCGTTGTTGCTGTGTTTTTGTCACTTTCTGACATGTGATGGAGACATTCCTGGCCGTTTATTGTTCTTAGTAAATAAGGACATTTTTTCACTGCGACTATGATGACAACAATAATACATTGCCATACAAATTCTGTCAATGGAGCTGTTCGGCAGACAAAATAACTTTATTAGGATAGTTCAGGGTGTAAAAGCTCCTTGCGAGCACCTTAAATCAAGGTTCTCTCTACTTGCTTGCTTCCATTCATCCTGTCTTTCAATGTGTCATTTATCTCTTGCCATGAACACATGAACACAATGGTGAACATTTTCTTTTTGTGTGTTGTGTCACAAACAGAGGATGAATGGCATAAATGGCAGCAATGGTGTGTGTGTGTGTGTGTGTGTGTGTATATGTGTGTGTGTGCAAATGTGTGTATGTGCATTGGTTGAGAGGGAGATTTTTAAACTTATTGGTTGATGTAACATAATGGTAATTGAAATGTTTTGGTACATGGAGCTCTTTTTCAAATGTGCTATATTATGCCTGCAGTTTCTCTCCTTCTATCCCATCTATCCCTCTCTCTCTTTTTCACATATGCACACACACACAAACACACAGACTTTTAGGCACAGGGCCCATGTTGCTACCCAGAGATTTGGCAAGTCACTCAACTCAGGATCTATGTGTATGTGCGGTTGTTGCCAGGGCATTACAACATCTCTAATTCCCTCAGCCAACCAAATCGCAGTAATGAATGTTGCTCTGGTTGTTTTTTTTTTTCCAATAGTTTTTTTTTTTTTTTTATGTAGCGCATATCCTCAGTGTGTGTGTTGTAAACAAAATATAAAATCATTCAATAATCTTGGAAAATATCATATCCTGTGCTTTTGTATTGTGGGGTTTGTGCTCACATTTGAAGATTTGCTTGAATGTAAACAAAATCAATACCTAACAAAAATATTACTTAATAAAAATTTAATGAAAGCTATGATCCCTCTCTCTCTCTCTCTCTCTCTCTCTCTCTCTCTCACACACACACACACACACACACACACGCAGATGTACATACTCTTAGCCCTTTCTGCTCCTTTCTGCTTTCTCTCCTATGGATCTTTTGATGTCTTCCGTGCTGTGGATCAATGGACTGACTTTCCTCCCTGCAGGATTCTACACAGATCTGTTGTCGAAACAGGTCCAGTGGCAGGTCTGCTGGGAACACGCACACACACACACACCAGATGCTGACTGGAAACTACACTGTGATATATTGACAAGATAGGATTCTGCTGAATGAACCCTGACCTCCTGAAAACCAATATGACAGATTGACCTGGGGGGAAGTGATCTGATTGGCAGATTCAATTTGAATTTTGATTTATTGACATTCTGTCTTTGAGATCCCTCTGTGTGTATAATGTTATCAGAACAGTATATGTCAAGTATGTGTGTCTGTGTATGTGTGTGTGTGTGTGTGTGTGTGTGTGTGTATTCAGATGAATTCAAATAATTAACATACTTAAAGGGAAAATTGCCACTTTTTATGTGGATGTCCAATCAGTGTTGATGGGAAATGTAGTCAATTGAGGCAATAAATCCCTCAGTGCTATATTGACCAAGAAAGCTGAGTTTTCCTGCTTATGGAGCTGTGCCAACAATGCCTACATGTACCAGGGACCAGCAAAGCATAATGCAGTGCATACCGCAAGTTACTATCAACGCTCATGCCGAACTTGTTTGTATGTATAGGACAAGCAACATGGGTGATATTTTAAAAATAAAATAATGTTAGGAGCCGCTGTTTAATTCAGCACATATTTTGTAGGTAAATGTGGGCTTATTTCAGTAAAATTGTTACTCAAATGAATAGATAACAAGTGATCCATCACCAAGCATCGTTATGTTATGCTGGATGTAACTGTTACCTAACCTACTGAAAATTGAGAAAAATTTGTGATTTATCTCTAAAATAACGCAGTAGAATAGTATTTTAGAACTCTGATATGCTGATAGGTACTTATAGTACATGAACTATCTCACCGTGTGTATACCTTAGGGTGAAAACACACACTATATGACATATAAAAAGATTCTATATGAGATTTCACTCTCTCGCTCTAACTTGTAATATTAATGGTATTCAGGGTTGTGTGAATGTGTGTGGTGAATAACAAAGAAGACAAGAACATTTATAAAAGAAAGTAATGCATTCCCAGCACATTCATAATGCATTCAAAATACAACGTTTTGGTCATAGACCTTCAGCAGGCATCAAACTCACAATATGAAACATCTTTATACCAGAGCCAGAGGCTAAAACAACCAATCAAAAAAAAAAAAAAAAAATCAAATCACCAACAGCTAAGGCTACAGCATCAATAATGACAAAACCATCCATAAAATAAGACAAACAATGTATAGTATGTCCACAGAAAACAGTACGATAGAGACCTGGAAATTAAAAGTAAAATAAAAAAAATAAAAAACTGGTTTTAGTCTGTACATGCCCACACAGTCCTGGGAAGAGATCTAATCAGACACTTGTGTAGGTGTACCACACTTATATTACTTAAAATTAAATAAATATGTAAAAAGTACACTGTATTTCATTAACAAATATGATGAGTGAAACCCACAATTATAGCACATCTGTGTCATCTCTATGCATTTAGAGGAATGTGAAAGCTTACTGTTTTCTATGTTGATATGTTTGGCAATATAATTGGAGTTATTACAGATAAAAAAAAATTTAAAAATCATGCATGATGAAATCTAGGCTGACAAAGCTGAAATATTGGTGTTGTTTATCTACCCTTACCTGGCCAAATAAACTAACAAGGTAATGTTTATTGATGTATTGCTGCCACCCCATACATAGGGGAGAAGATGTTGCTTGTCACTGACACTTGAAACTTTATATATGATGTTGAAGGAGCAGGTTGGTATAGGCAGCAATACAGGCCAAATGTATTTATTAGCAAAAATATTAGTGAAACAAAGATGGATTAAGAGTGTTTAGGTTTGGCTTGTATGTGTTGACATGAATGAAAATCAAATTTTTGAATGTTAAACTCCAACATGTATGTATATGCAACACAGTCATCTTTCCAATCCTCCCGCTGCCTCACAAGGCTCCATGTTAAATCCAATTGGTATAATCTATTTGCTGTATTTATTAGAGAGCAAGGAGGCATGGCCTAACTCACAGCATGATACCTTTGATAAATAATTACAATACTATCAGGATTTAGGAAAATAGCTGAAATAGCTATTTTAGATAACCTTATATCTCTCCGCACACACACAAACATCCACATACAATCAGCAAGTCAATTAGATTCATATAATATTATAAGGAGTGGGTGATGATGTTTATTGTTTAGGGGTAGCATTGATGCTTGTATCTCATTAAGAGAAAATTGTGTGGGTTAATATACTGTGCCCTGAATGTGAGTTAATTCTTCACTGAGTGCTATTTAACTCACACTTTTCACATCAACATTTCTACAGATCCAAGGGCATCTGGAATGATTTTGAGAATAAAACCTCTTATGTGGCCTGCAGTTCAGTTCAATTCAGTTCAGTTCTTACAAATTATGTGTAGAATGAATGGAATTTAAATAAAGCACATAGAACATGATCGATTAAGATATTAAGACATTTATCTTGCAGATGTTCCTCAACAGTTCTTTATTGGCTGTACCTATATACAATTATTTCATGTGTAAACATCTAAAAGTGATAAAAGTTTATGTCCATGTTATTTCGACAGTTAAAAGAAACAACTTTGCCATCAATTTCTTTCCTGTATTTCAGAGGTTGCATAACAAATTGTTTCAACAGCTATGCAACCATTACAGAATCCTTTGCTTTGAGTGCTCTGCCCGCAGGCTGCCAGACTACGCAGTCCAAGAAAATTGGATGTAAAATGTGCTTTTGGACCCTCTAACCACGTTATTGAGTTGAATCATAGGCAAGTGACTGCTTCTGATATCCAAAGAAGTATATTTGACAGTATTGTTACAGGGCTTGTTATTCAGCCAAGCGAATAATAGAGCTGCTTTTGGGTACATAGTCAATTGAAAATGGAGGCAGTTTGGTCTTTGGCAGGGGAAGGTATTCATTATTGCACCACTGGCAGTCAGTCACACCTTGGGCATGAATGCTTCCTTTTGATTCCATGATACACAGATTATATTATCTATCAAAAGAGATGCAATTGAGACATAACATTGCCTAAAAAAAGCAATAAGGGCAGTCAAAAGTGACTCGTAGAAAGGTATGAAAATCTGGACTCAAATTTGAACCCATTTTTAAAAACAATATTTGTGGAATTTTTATTTCTGCTTCGGTTGATATTAGAAACTCCAGGGAGCTGATTTCATAAACAAAATCTGCTGCACCTGGTACTCCTTTTAAGGAACCAGTTTGAGAGTGGAATTGCTGAAACTAAGTGAACCTGCCAAACATTTTTTTTCATTGTTTATCTGGTATAATTTGCATCAGATGACTCTTAATCCAATGGCAAATGTTGGCCACGCAGATGTTAGGTTCTGGAGATAGTGCAAAGTTAATAAGAGTGTTTACTCTAAAATCTGCATTCAGAACCACACTGGTGAAACCATTCGAATTAGAAAACATCTAGGGAATGGAAGTGAGAGATAAGCCTCTACATATTTGAAGATCCACTTGTTTATTTGACAACTACTGCATGGTAGATTGCACACTATACAGAGTTTGGGTGATTCACTACCAATTGGCAAACAACATGGCACTGTTTGTCCCATAATTCTTTAGTGGGAGTGATGAATAGAATTTAGGTTTCAGGCAGGTTGTTGCGTGTGCTGCTTATTTGCCAGTTCTCTATATATTGAGGTAAATATGGCAAAAATATAATCCTTTTTCAAAAATATTATTTCACATTTCTTGGTGGCATTTTGTGTGGGTTTTACTGTAGCCCTGCTGAGCAGATAACACTGCAGAACACTGTTTCCCTCTTTAGTGTGTTTGAAGATCTTTATCAATTTAACATATCTGTAAAAATGTCAAATACTATCCGTTAGGTGCTTCAAATTTGCCACCTCTACCTTAACCATAACAACATAGCTGTCAATATATAAAACCTTTATGTGATTTTAAATGTCACGAGTTGACATTATTCAGCTGGAAACAATCAATAGGTGATGTTTGTCTAAATGCATAACTTTGAATGACAAGAGCAAGGGCACTGTGTGAGCTACACCTTAATCCCTTAAAAGATCACCATGGTGGAGCTGGTGGAGTTTTTATAAAGAATGTGACTGTATGTCTTTTATGTATTTCCTTCTGTACTCTCCCTGTTTATCTCTTCTTTCACTCCGCATATTACTTTAAATAAAAATGTTTTCAGTTACAAGCTTTAGTCCAGATAAAAATGAAAAATGGACACAATTTGTTCCTAATGTGCCACATCTAATTCCATTTTATTGGCAAAATCAATGTATGTTTTGGCTGTACCCTTTGTAAACCATTTCTCCATTTTGGAAGATACAAATATGATAATTTTGGGACCTTCCATAATCTTGCTTACTGTAGCTGTAGAGAGTGAACTAATCTGTGCTCTCTGACCACTGAATGTCAAAACCTCAAAAGCCTTTTTGCTTGATGAAAGCATGTAAACGAGTAAAAATTACTTCAAAGTGTTTTGGATGTCATATTTGTTGAAGAGTTAAAAGCTGTGCATATGAAAGATATTGTGTCCTGCTAATGCCAAGAACGCTCGCACATTTACATAGAGGTAATTGATCAAATTTGATCCCCTGTCTGAGAAACCTCAAAGCAGTTGTTTTGCAAAATGATATTCATGAAAAGCGGTGAAAAACAGAGTTGCACTTGATCAGAGTAATAATGACCCTGCAGGCAGAGCAGAGCAATTAAAGGAGAGTCCAGGGGAGAGATAAGAACTATTAACAGCCACAGAGGACCTTCCCTCTCCCCAATTCACTCTTCCTCTCTCTCTCAGCCGGGGCTAGAAAAGCTATACACTGATGAAAACATTGCTGGAAATACTGAAAAAGCACTAATTACAGAGAGAGGGGGGTTATGAGGGAGGGAACTAGGGGAAAGAGATGAAGATCCCTTGTGTTTCAGAGACATTTCCTGTCCAATTTAATATGTTGCATCAGTTATTTTTGATCTGCTGTTTCTTGCATAAAATTGTACATTTTTACATCAAGTCACGATTCCACAGGGTTTGCTGATTGAACCCAGTCCAAGTCACACAAACAGTAAAACAGAAAACTTGGCAAGGATATAACTGTGTAGGATGTTCTCAAAAAGCTTCAATGTTCCTGAGATAATGACCATGGGTGTTATGTTTTCACTGAGCTAATGTCTTCATTATTAGTAATTATTGAATTTCTTGTTGTTGAAAAAATTCTAATTGATAATTTTACATGACACAAAGTGATCTTTTCTTGATTGTCTGAGAAAGAGAGAAAAGAGATACTGAGATGGGGGCCATAAGAGACACAAGACCCATTTTAGAATGGGGAACATGTTTGGTGTGGTTACTCTGTTGTCATTTGTCAGGTTTGTCTGGTGAGAACATAAATAACTACATTGCAACCACCTGAAAATGTGGGACTCTGCTTTCAAGCAAAATGTTGGTGCGGTGTGTTTATGGTGAAAAGGCAAATTGGACCAACCACAGTGTTATATGACATGGATTTGTTTCTTTTGTATGAATTAAGAATACAGGATTTGTCTGCTGATCATGGCGGCTACATGATGCATCATGTCATACCTCTGACTCTATAATTTCACTTTAATGTGATAATAGCCTTTTACTGTTGTAGTTGGTGGAGGTGGAGGTAATTTCAACTACTTTAGCAGCCTATACTGTTAGTCTAAGCTGTAACAATGCATATTTCTTTTGTATGTAAAATCTAAAAAAAAACTAAAAAGCTGTGAATAATTGTAGTGCAGTTAAAAGTACAATATTTCACTCTGAAATATAGTGGAGTAGAAATATGAAGTACCAGAGTAATACTCAAGTAAAGTACATTACTTGAGTAAATTACTTGGTACCTGTTTGGATCCTGGATGAAGATTTAGATTTGTGTTTTGTTGTGATTTCCGAAGTCAGAAATCCAGCTGATGCATCATTGCTTAATGTGACTGTACAGGGATGGGCAAAATGGAAGAGTCGATTTATTTCTTTTGACAAAGTTGCAAATGGTTTTGAACTTCCAGTGTAATAAGTTTGTGGTTTAGGGCTTTGACTGCTCAACCAACTTAGACTAAAACAATATAACTTTTATGGTCAGTAAAGTAAATTAAGACTGATTGGGCTGCATTTACCAATAGCAACTGCTTGGGACTTCCAAGACTGAGAAATTACTATGTTTTAGGCACATACCAATATCTTTTAGACTATTTGACCATATGGAACACAGAAAGAAAAACAGAAATGGATAAGTAATATATATACTATATATTCTCATAATATATATATGATATATATTCTCCTGGTGGAGTGGATGATGGTCTTACAACGCAGCCTTTATAGCATTATTTAGAGAACCTTAGGGACAGGGCTAAAATAGTAAATGTATAACAGAATATTTGAATGAATTTAACATCTGCAGTGTTTTCAGTTGATATGATTTTTTCTGAGGATCTGGGGTTGTGTGAGTGCTGTTTGGATGTATTTCTAAGATCCTGGCAACTGCAGGACACACACAGCAATGTTTGAGCCATACTTTTTGATTAAAATAATTGCTAATTTGTCATTTGTAAGGGGCAAAGACTTTGTAAATGTACTGTAGAAAGTAATGCTCTAAAAATATTATTGTTATAATCAAAGAAATATTGATAACTATTATAAGGAAGAGTTCATTATAGCTCACAAGCTAGATTCATGGATTTGCATGGGTATACAGTGTAGCATGTTCCAGGTAAGTTTGAACTGAAAGCTGTGACCAGGATGACTTACAGGTGGATAGGGAACATTCTTTGGAACATACAAAGGTCTAGCCTTGGTTCCACAGGTCAGTGCAGTTAGTTCAGAAAGCTACACAGACTTATTCTAAATTGCCTGTGTGAGAAAGGTTACCTCAACAGGGTCAAGCACATCAGCATTATTTAAAATGTCACTGATACGACACATTCCTTGACTGTGTGTTTTTTGTGTGTACACATATATGTGTGTGTGTATGTGTGAAGGTGTGTTGGCTCATGAGCAACCATGGCAGTGGTAGGGTAGAACTATCATGGCCTGGCCTTAAAGTCACATTTAATTGGTGTATTCCCCCAAGTAAATAAAAAAGGTGACATTTTCTCTTTGGTGCCTGGACTGGAATGCTAAAAACCAGTGGGCCAAAGTCCCTGAAATGTCAAGGAGGAATAATTTCCCCCACATACTCTGCCAGCTTTTGTACCTTGCCCCTGCTCTGCTCTGGGAGACTCAGAAAGGTCATCTGCACGTTTGACTCGTTTTATGTCAACATTTGGCTGAGAATCAATGGCAGCTTCTTCGTGATCAAAGATAAGTAGGCCACTGCTAAATTTTGTTCTATGCTTGGCACAGATATTTCTATGCTTGAAGTGATACATTACGGCTTAGATGTCAGATTTCTTCCTTCTTCTTGCATCATCCGTGGTGAGGTGTTTCTCTTGCACACAAACACATACACATACACTAAAATACACGTACAGAGACTGAAAGCCCCCCTGGCACAGTAAACAACTTTAAGCACCCTGGAAAACAAACAGATAAAAGCACGCCTTTGACATGAAAACATGACGATTTCCCTCTAAGAGCCTCTCAGAAAAAATAAAATCCTGAGAGAGAGAAAAAGGCTTTACTGACAAGAACAGACATCATTGACTAAATCCATGTTATTTATCATCTGGCATAGCTCTGTGGCCGGCTTTAGGCCAATACGCCATGAATTACCTGCTGCAACATCAAAACACTCTCATGTAACCATTGAGCCATTCTAGGCCTCAAAGCATCTTAACAGAAGCAGCACATTTGTCCATTGGCTCATAATGAAATGATTTCCAAAAACAAGACAAGGAATGTTCAAAGTATTCCCTCTCCCTCTCGCCATTCATCTCTTTCTCTCTCCGTGTTTAATGGCATATTAGATAATGCTAATCAAATCCAGGCTGATCAGGTTTGATGCATTCATTGACAAGGATTTGTCAGCACTGTTTTCTCTCTAAAAGGGACTTAACATTCATAATGGAGTAGAAACACCTCTCCCCCTAAACCCTTCCTTGTTTTAGGATTTATGACTTATGGTTATGTAGGCTGGAGCATAAAGTGGAGGCTTTCGCAACCTTTGATGTCAGTGTTGTGGAGGTTGATAATCTATGTGGGTTGCAATATACTTTGGTAATAGTGTGTACGCACAGCACACTCAATCCCCTTACCAAATACAAGAGGTGTTGTTTTTTCCTCTTTTTTTTTTTTTTTTTTACATCAAAGATGAATGGCCAGTGTGTCCCATGATGTGATAGACTCAGCACAATTTGGACTTAATGTTTAAAACCACATCACACTAAAATACAGGGAGTCAGATTAGAATGTAACTGTTGATGGGAACATGGGAGGAATAAACAAGAGATTAACTAAAAAGAGCAAAAGAGGATGATCCTAAAATTCAATACCGTCTCACTGTGAGCAGGTTCAAATGTTCATTTTTATCCCGAACACAGCGAAGCACTGTGATATCAGAGAAAACATTTGTAGAGGATTTTTAGGAGACAGACAAAACAAAAAAAAACTGATTGGAAAACACAACCAACTCCTGACTGAGTCAAACTCCATCAGTGCTGCAAGGCAATGCAAACAAACCAATTAGAGAAGCCTTTGCGGCAGAGCCTGAAATTTAAAAGCAATAAACAATCAGGCAGATAGACAGCCCCCAAAATTAGACACACACAAGAGGTCTATTATCTCATCTCCCAGTTAACAAGCAAGTGCTTGATTAACAAACAAGGGGCTTAACAAGCTCTGATTGTTTAACGATGGGTTGCATCAGGGGGATGATTTTTAGACTGATGATTTATTCCAAACTGAAGGGGACGATCTAGATGCCATCAACAGATCACCATTACATTTTCAGCAATGACACTTGTAACAGGTGCATTTTTGATGCTGATAGTCTGGTCATGATAATCAAACAAAAAACCCAAATATGACCTTTAAGTAATCATTTGTGATTTGAAAGTAAACAAATGGGTAGCCCCTCCACCAAATTCAAAACTCAGTATTGTAATCCTGAGTCAATCCTAAATGGATTCATGTAATTTAAAGGACTAACACAACAACAAAAATAAAGATATTAGTGTTTTAAAATACTGTTAAAGATTTGTTTACATCAGTAATCTTTAATGTTTTGATTAGTTTGATTTAGTAAGACTAAATTAATTATTTTTTTGCATTTTTGAGATTTTTATGTCATTCTGTAGCTTCACATTTGTCTTCCATTTGTATTCAAATCTGAAAATTCAAATTTTGCTCGAAGTATGTTTGTTGTACATATACATACAAACTATACATATAAACTGATATAAACCCCCTACCCTGCCTAGCCAGTAGACACAGAGATGGACTGAGTACTCATTGTTGCTGCTGCTCTGCTAAACATGCTAACAGACACACACAGACAGAGCACTCACTGTTGCTGCTGCTTAAAAAATAAACTCGGAGCTCTCCTCCTGCCAGTGAAGGACTCTGGATCAGAGCAGAATCCGATGTGATTCATGGGTGTTATTTGTCCTGAAGCTCTGGCTCTGCTCCCAGCTCTCTCCTCCAGAGTTCGTAGTATATCTCGACAATTTTTTGTGCTCTAACTTACAGCAAGTGGGTATATTAGGAAGAAACTGTCAAAAATTGTGAACTGCGTGTATGTGTGTGTGTGTGTGTGGTGTGGAGGGTGGGGGACTGAGTGGATGTTTCCATTTGAAAAACCTGGAAATGAAAGCAGTTGGAGTTGTCCTTTAACTTACTGGACTAGGGCTCTGATTTATAACCGTCAATTAGGTTTGTATGTGTGCACCACTTCTCATGGAAAAAAACAAACTTGATGGGAGAATGTGTGCACCTGTTCTGGTTACGGATGGCAAAGTAGTGAACTGAAGTCAGATGTTCCTTTTCACACATTTAATTTCACTTCATATCAATTAATTAGCCTACTTCTATGTTATAAACATTTAGCTGTGTTATATTGTGTTTATCCTTGTAGTAAACTACCAGTTACTCCATAGGAGTAACTGCTGAAATATCAATAATGATGCCAGAATGTGTCAGGAGTGGCAGGCTTTTGGAAAGGCTGGCTTATCTTTCCAGACGCCTGCCACTATATTTTAACAAAATATACCCTGCATATTTCACCACATATGATTTTAATTAGTTTTTAAATAGATGTAGGTGCAAAATTGTGAAAGGTGTTAATTGTTTGCTATATGTGAGATCCAGATGCTTAACAGATAGAAACGAATGAGCTCAGGTGATGATATGAAGCACTATGCTTCCAAGCATCCACCTCCATGTCTGACCACTTTGTTTGTTGGACTGATTGCATTAATGGGAAAATTGAAAATTGTGTGTAGCTGTGCGTGCGCACACGTCTAAAATTTTATTTTCTGGTGTGTGCCATTTTTGGCCTTTGTGTGCACGTTTGGACACACCGAAAGTGTGTCCAAAGTTTTGACTGGTACTTTTTGGTATGGATCCAATGCACAGTTTCATATGTGAAGTTAAAAATGGCCAGGATGGCAGGTTTTCTCTGAAAACTATTTTTGTCCTGCAGATGCTTGGTTTCTGCCCTCGGGAATAAGTAAATTTAATTTTAGGGTGGTTTTCCCCTTCAGACAGTTTTTAAGAACATGTTGGAGCTTTGGGAATACTGTAAATGGTACAGATATGTATAGTCTGGTGTAGTACAGGTGAAGCAGCAAGGAGAATAGCACACACACATTCACGTACACGTACACTTACACTCTCTGATCATCATAAAGTGTTCTCTCTCCACAACAGTGTTGCCACTGACATAAAATTGAGTGTAAAGACATCAGTCATTGGAGAAGCTTGTACTGAGGTGTAACTTCTGAGGTTCCTCTGTTCTTTTCTTCTTTTGTTCCGCTGTTTACCATCAAACAGACCAATGACCATATAGGAGACCATTGGGATTAGAGGGAGAGAGAGAAAAGGATGCCTTCAGGCGGTTCAACCACTCTCATCTTCTCCATGAATGTCAGTCATTTTGAAATGGCCAAGACAAGTGTTGTATATGATGATTTAAAGTGCTCCGAGAACCTGGAGATGACCCAGGCATTTGTTTAGCCATTTTTACACCACATTATGGCAATTAACTGCAGATTTGAAATAGAGGAGCATGTCTAAAATGGTGCTGCTGAGTTTAGAGGTCTCAATTAAAGCACCTCTTGAGGGAACAGAATGGGTTTTACACTAAAAGATGAATTTCATTTAAAAAGAATGCACTCCTTTGGATCATGGATCTTTACAGGTGTAAATATTAAGACAATAATTCTAAAGAAATAGGCCATTTCAGCTCATTTAATCATAGCATGATTTTGAGTTGACATGTAGTTGACTGAGTTGACAAGTGGTTGATGGCCTGATTTGCTGTGGCACTCATCAGTCCCTTACATAATAAGACAAGTCAATTGTTCCTCGTGTCTTCAAAATGTCCTGTCCTTTTAAATCTGCTCATTTGCACACGTAGCTGTCACTGAAGTGACAACCATGTGTGTCTGCTGCTCTAACACTGCACTGCTGCTCCACCCCAATGGAAAATGTTTGGAAAAATCTAGTTTTACTTTCCTTTGCAACACTGGCAGACAGCATACGCATTACACTACTTTATAAACAGAGGATCTCTATAATCTAATCATTAAATTGCTGTGGGCCAATTGGTGCTATCACAACTCCACGTGTTACTCTGCTTTCTCTGTCAACAAAAAAGTAAAAACAACCTTGTCGAGATAAAAAATAAGTTGATTTTGTAATATCTGTGATGATATCATGTTGAAGCAGTGCATCAGAAAAAAAAGAAGAGAAAAAAGTGACATATTGTGGGTTGTAGGAGTTATGCCTTACTGCTCTGGTGGTACAAATTCATCATGTTTGTGACAACTGGAGGATGATGTTTTTAATTGCTACAACCTTCAGTGGCACCGAAGCCTGGCCTTTAGGGACCAGGTAGTGTATGTCTGTGGGGTGTCTATGTGAGAGTATGCACTGTATGTGTATCTGAATGTGTGCATGCATGCGTGCGTTTGAACACGCTACTGCAATCAGCATAATTGCAGAAGAGGTGTTGGTGTGTAATTTGAGTCCCCAGCTTCTTAGTGAAGCAAGGTAAAAGGATATTACGATGTTTAATTAGAAGCTGCAGATTCTCATCCTAAAGGTTTGTGCAAATAACTGTTCTGCTCAAAGCTTGTATACCTTAAAAAATCAGAGGATCCGTCCATAATCTCATATTATGTAATTGAATATCACGACTGACTTGAGTGTTTAGAAAACATATTTAAGTTTAAATATGTTTATTAGTAGAGTTTATCATCAGAGAGGAACAGAAGTAAATGCAGAGAAAGAATATGCATGCACATTATGCATATTCGACTCATACACTATTCTACTCTCCTTTACCGCACAGCTTTCCTCTCTACACACATTAGGGCCCCTCACTAATGAAACCCACCTCTCTCTCTCACACACACATGCACGCACACATACACTTACACAAATGCACTGGTCCCCTTTACTAATGAACCCAACCTCAAACACATTTGCATCTTTCTAAATTAGCTTGATTATTTCAGGGTAATTAGCATAAGCGTATGGAAATTAAATTGGCTATAGTGGTGTGGTGGCTTCAAGGTGTTTTTCCATGTGATGTGTGGGTAATGGGCTGCATTTGATGATTTCTTATAAGATATGTGTTCATCTTGTGTAGTGAGGCTGAGGTGTTTTTAGATCCCAAAAGCTTAAAAAGGCTTGCAAATCTGATAGAAGCGTTGTCGACATTTTTAAAAATTCAATTAAAATGCCAACAAACTAAAAATTGATTAATAGGATAAGAATTCAGGATTTCACCTCTTGAAAATCTAGGGACTTGGCTTTATCTTTGACTGGACATAAAAGATAATTTTGCACTCAGGTTGAACAGAATAAGAAAAACGAAAGTGCATTTAAATGAACACCATCAGCTTTGAATAACAGAGTTTCAAGCCAGCAAACTCGGTGAATAGAATTAGCCAAAAGTCCATTAGGTCATAGGAAAATGTTTGACTGTAGACTCACTGAATATGAAACAAATGCAGTGATTTTGTTTTAATGTGTTTAGAGCAGTGTGTGTCATCTTCCTTCATCCCTACCCATGATACCCTCTGGTTCAACTCATCTAATAAGGGCCTGAAATCCCTCATACACTAATAACTCAGCCATGGATTATTAATTAATATGTTCAAAGTACTCTCTCTCTGATTCTAACCCCCCCCCCGACCACCACCACGGCTAATGTGAACCCCGTGAACTTCTATTCTCTAATGTTCACAAATGGGAGCACGTGATGAAATGGAAATGATATTATTTCTTTCGTAGCTTCTTTTTTTTGTGACCAACTTTTCTTTTTTTTCTTTTTTTGCCTTTTTTCCCCATGTAGTTTGGTAAGGATACAGGGCACACAACACAAGGAATTGTCATGCAAAGAATATGCACTCCATGTGAATCAAAAACTCAGTAAGGATGTATCAACATCTCTGTCCAAGGTCTTTACGTTACCAAAACAATTTGAGCAAAAGTGCCCTGTACCTTCCCACTCCCTATACCCTATACCACTTGGCTGCAAAGATAAAAACAAAACAAAACACAACAAAACAAAAAACAGCAGAAACAAACAAACAAATAAGCAAACAAAAAAAAAAACCAAACCATAAACTATAGCTGCCACGCTATGTACAGTATATTTAAATATATTGTACGTAGCATATGTCTACTGTTGCTCAGTGTACAGGATCTTGAAATCCACAGTCCAGCCACCCAGATGGAAAAACAGCATATTTAAGAAACTGTCCCCTCTTTCGCCCTCCAAATCTCTTTACCCCCCCCCCCAAAAATGAAAGGAGTCGTTTGAGTCTTAAGTGGCCTTCATCAATGCTTGAATAGATTCGATTCTAGCTCCTTATGCCCAGGCACAAGAAGTTTCAAATGATAATACTTCATAAATTAACAGTTTCCATTGAACCATGCTAAGTTTGTGGAGAGGTTTCCATCTCATCACCAGGATTTGTATTGCTGCTGTTAATCCTGCAAAGAAAACTCTCTTCTTATGTGAAGGTAGAGTTATGGTTGAATATTTATTCAGTAACATGATTTGCAACCTCCCACATTATATGGATGTAAGTACCAATTGATTTTGGAGAGTTTAAGGTGCATAAAGGGTTTTGAGTGATTCTTAATTAGCAACTTTTTTTTTGGTGTTAAGTAAAATCTTTGAATTAACTTATAGTGCAATAATTGGTTATTAAAATTGGAAGAATAAAGAGCCATGTTGTTTCATACTACCTTTCAATTTACATTTAAAATATATTCTTTTAGATCAATATTCCATACAGCAACACAGCCTACAGGTCTGTTAAGTTTGTTTTGTAATTTTGTTTATAGCTAAGAGACAAAATCAAGTTTAGAGTTTACCACAGTCATTAAATGCAACAAATTATGAAATGCCGAAGGTTGATGCCAGGGGACACCATAGATATGCATTACTGTATGTAGCTGTAGGTACATGAAGAAGGAGCTGCTGGGCAAATTAAAAGTGCTTTTAAGATCTTGAACATTTCTAAGCCCATCTTCATTAGAAATGTCTGAAAAACTATGGAGTTTTTGTTTTTCTCACCATTGATATATAATCGTTTTGCCACCAATAAGTAAATTATTGTTTCTGAAGGAGTGTCTAAATGCCATTTTATATCCTATTGACCTATTCTAGCAGCTTGTTTCCATGCTCTAACTTAATGTGCAATAACTGGTCCAAAATTATTCAAATTTTTTGGAAAGATCCGAAAAAAGAATCCTTAAGAGTATATGGTAGTACTATTTGTTTCTCCAACTCAAGCCATGGTACAGCTGCCTCCTTATCAAACCATTTCAGCAAAGGCATGAATGAAAGATAATACATTTCAAAGTTAGGAAAAGATAAACTTTCTGCCTGTCTGTTATTTTGGATTGTAGAATTACTAATTCTTGGTTGTTTATCACACCAGATATATTCAAAGTACTCCACCACCACAGCTAATGTGAACCCCGTGAACTACTATTCTCTAATGGAAAAGGGAGCGGGTAATGAAAGGGAAATTATATTATTTCTTTTTAAGTTTCTTTTTTATTTTTTTAAGTACTTGGAGTGCTTACTGGCTACATTAAATGGCCATGTAATTAGAAGTATGTTTCTGAGATGTGCGTATATGTACATGTTTTAACGGGGTGATGAAAATTTAATTAAGTTAATGGTGCCATTTCCAGAGGTAGGGCATTCACTGTCTTGCTCAAGGACACATAAACAAGCAATGATCTTTAGATTTTTTCACCTCTCTTTATGTGAACCGAGAAAGACCTTCTGTGCACAAAATATAAGATACTCAAATTGATCATTAGTCAGTGTATTCCAAAACACTGTTCCAAAACAACTTCTGACGCCCCTATCAGCAGCACAGCATTTGTTGGTGCCTTTGAAATTGTTACAAATGACTATTGCAAAAATAGCCATAGTCATAGCCAAACCAGTGATGAACTCATCCTACTTACAAGTATTGTGTGTGTATCTAAAACCTGATATATCCTATTCCTCTATGCCATAGACCTTCACTGTTGTCCAAAAACCATTAAAAACATGTCAGTGAGTCACACTGCTGCAATGGGTGACATGTTCCTTTGGCCTGAAGACTACGCTTATTGTAGCTTTTTGAGAAATATCTCCAAAGACTAATAACAACAATCACATTTTCAGTCTCCTGAAAGTAGTTCCCACAGATGCTGCTGCAAATGCGTGGGAACATAACTCTGTTTACAGTGCTTAGCTGGCTTGTTGTAGACTTACTACGAATCACAACCTCTTGACATTATACTGAAGTTCTTTGAGAAATTTACAATGCACAGTGAAGTTAAGGAAAAGGCAATGAATAGTGTTAAAATTATATTTGCGAAAGGTTAGGAATTCATCCTGGTCATGGTTACAGGGATTTAAGCATTTGTGCTTAAAAAAAAGATTTGTGAGCCTGAAAAGTTGTCCAGGAGGAAATGTGTACCATGTATTGAATAAAGTATTATATGAATTTAAAACTGCTCTATGCCTGAAATCAGGCATAGTGCCTGAGAACTTTAAACTCTGTGGTTAAAAGAACAAATAACTAGATTAAGATTAGGGCAAAATGGCTCACAAAGTAAATGATGTGGTTGGTAGGACACTCTAGTTCCTCAATGTTCAAGTTAGGTTAGTTGACCCATCTATTAACCTATTAAGGCTCTATGTGGTTCAAAAACAACATGCTATTTCTGTGATGCTGCTCCTGACAGTCATTATTCAAATGGCGACTAGAAGTCCTCATCTTGTAAACTTAAATATAGGGTAGTACATGAACAAACGACAAGTGCTGTTGTTTTTCTCCTACCTTTGTGTGAGGGTATAACAACATCATACGACCTCAACCTTTATTCCTGTGAAATGATTCATTATTTGAATGAACAGATTGCTTATCAGGAAAACGTAATCACTAACGACCAGTGCTGTCTTTTTCCTGGTCTCATTTTTTTATTTTAGCAAACGTGTGTTTATTCAACAATGACTAAAACCATTTTCCTAAACCCAACTGATAGTGGACTGGCAGTGAATGTTTTTAACAAGTGAGTCCAATGTGTGGCATTGATAAACCTAGAAATTTGTAAAAGATGAAGAAAGAAGAAAACTTAAAGTTGAACCAAACCTCTGAGCACACTTTTATTTTCCAGGTCCTAATCTTATTTATTGAATCAAAGATGCACAAGAGCATCTGTCTCATTGCACAATGTTGTCCAATGGAATAACAAATATGTGGTCAAGAAGGTGAGAAAGCCCCGGGCCACTGTGAGTATGACTTTCCACTCACATTAACAAAGAAATCTACACACTCACCAGATTTACTCCTGGGAACGTACACATTTACAGTAAAATATATATGAGAATATTGTTATTCATGGCTCATTGACTCTCTCTCTGCCTCTCTCTTCCTTTGTCTCTCTGTCTTGCACACATAAGCACAAACACGCATGCCTGCACACAGATATCACTGATACATGATACCGTCTAGTGCTATACATTTGGTGTAATGATAACATTTATGAGCATGATGCTTTTCACAGAGGAGTGCTGTAGGTTATTGATGAGTCTCACTGTGTACCATTACTTATGAATGAAAAGAAGGAGAAAGAAAGAGAAAGATAGAGATGAGAAGAAGGTATGGATGTTATATCATCATCCCTTGAACTATATTTCATCAAAGCTCACGGCTGGAGACTCTGGTTGTCATAGACAGGCCTCACAAGGCATCCTTAACTCAACGTATACTTCTTTTTTTAAGGTTATTTTCAAAAGCTTTCTGATTGATTTGATAGTCTACAGTAGTGAGGGATTGAAGAGCACAAAGACGAGAGCAGAGAGTGAAAGAAACTAGCATGTGACGAAACTTTTGAACTAGGCCAACACCTATATGCATCAGTTTTTATGGAATAAAACGAACACATGTAAAACTTTTACATTACTGTTGTCACAAACTTATTTCACCTGTAGGGATTCCCAAGTGGTGGCACTCTTGCACTTGTTAACATGATGCGTACATTTAAAATTTGAATATAACCATATATGAACAGGAAAATTGCTTAACAGTTCTGCTGTTTCATCTTGAAGCTTCATAAATCACTGTTGGATAGATAAGTGGAATATATATATCTACACTTACAAGTCTTTTCTATCTCGCTTTTGAACCAAGAGAAATATAATTAACCACAGCAAAGTCATAGCTAATTGGAAAAAAAAGTATTTTTATGTATTTCATGTCAGTGTGACTGCATATTACATGTGAAGTTAATCAGCACGTCTACTATTTAATTCACTTTGATGAAAGGAGGAGGGGGAAAAGACAGACCGGGAGAAATACAGGACAGTATATGGGCAAGATAGGCCATATATGGGAGAAAAGCATCAAACCAGCTAAATTGCCCAATTTATAAATTTACATCAAATGGTGTACAGTGGCAACAAAAAAAAAAAGATTTTACAATTCACAATCAGTCAGCCTACCAATCATAAACATTTTTGAAGCGGGAAGCACTTCTGCGTTGCAGTGCTCTCTCTGACTGGTGGAAATTAATTGGAGCTTTTGGATATTGAAGTAATTCACAAAAAGTCACAATTACATGAATTCTGATTTCCAAAAAGATAGTAATTTGAAATCAGGTGGACAGCTTTCAGTTCTACAGAAAGAGCACAATATCATAATCACCCCACAATCTGATTATACTGTAGCTTATAAAGGATTATTACAGCCTAATACCTAAATATGTTAAAATATTATGGTTAATGCTTACCATTTTTGTGTTATTTTCAGAGAAAAATATTTGTTTTTTAAATTATTTTCAGCCACATTTTGCATTTCCCCGCATCCAAAAGGTTTTGTGTTTCCTGCTGCAAGATTATATCCCAGCTTACAGTTTACAGTAAATTAAGTCTTCACACAACAACGACAGTTCAGAATGTACCTTTATGTTATATAAAGTGAAGAGAAAAACTGGAAGAAAATGCAACTTTTTAAAAATTTATTTTATTATGCACCAGTGTCCACCTATCAAGTAAAAAAACACAACATAATACTAAAAAGGAAGTGTTTGTGTTGCAAGTCATCACATTTATCAATGATCAAAATAAATCTGCAAATTCTTCGATTTTTAAAAGAAAAAACCCTCACCCTTGTGTTTGTAGTAGGAATAACAAGGCTGAGCTGAACAGGCAAGACGCCTCTATAAGTGAGAAAAACAGTTTCACACATGAATATGTAAAACACAAATATGAAAGAACAAAATCAGACATGCATGAATCAACTTCTGTTTCTGAAAGCTGTTTCATTAAAGGTGAGAAAAAAGACTTATTGAAGCTGGTGTATTTAGACATATCCTGAGTCTCCTTTTATCAAATATACCAATATAGTAATGAATAACAAGCATCATATCTAACATGCAAGCTTCACAAAATCAATAGCGGGAAGATAGTATGAATCTATTCATTCAAGGAGAGTTATTTGAGGCTTGATGTGCTGGTACTGTATGGTATTGCTTGTATTTCTGAATAGCAGCATGGAAATAACTCACTGTTCTTTCTTTTAATACATTCCCATCTACCATAAGGTTGTGATTCCTTTTGACACTTCAGGAATGTTGATTCCATCTGAGAGTATTCATCATTTCTTGCTTAATTGTACACAGTCATTGAGTCTGATTGAAAGACCATGCCAATATCAGCCATGCTACTGCACCTTATGAAGAAAGTCAATAAATGATCTGCTTTAAATAGCCGAGGTATTTAATCATTGTTTTGATTACTGCAAACACATCTTGCAGCAGTTCTTTGAGCCGGAGGTTTTTAACTCCAAGGAAACTTCTCAGGGTATAATGCGACATACAATACAATGTAATGGCAAAAATAGCATCCAGGTTTGTTCATTTTTATAAGAGATTCAAAGAAAAATGACTTTTGCATGGTGGGAAAGTCAAATGCACCCTGTTCTTGTTTACTGTATGATAAGCAAACAAAGAAGGAATGAAGAAACAAAAGCAGAATTAATCTTCTGCCAAACTAATACTCACTTTCTATTAACACTAATTAAAAACCAGCTTGATAAACTAACGCAATTTCTTGAACGTTAATTGAACTTTTTGGAAGAAGCGTGATATCACAAATCTTTTTTTGGCCTAGTATGTCTATCTGGTTGTCTCATTACCAAATCCTCCATCTGCAACGGAGTGCCATACTATCCATGTTCATGCTAGTTAAGGCCTCCAAACATGGACTTCAAACTGTATGCCTGATTTCAAAAGTTCAAGAATATGAAAGGAGAAAAAAAAAAGCCCTCTTAGCCTAATTGCTCTCAGTGGGAAGTAAAAAGTTATTAACCCATACGTTAAGCAAGCAGGGATTTCAAACTGGGAGGGAGGTGGGAGGAGAAAGAGGGAGGGACGTATGTCAGAAGAGAATGAGAGAGAAGACGAGCGAAAGAAAGGGGGAATGGGAACAGGAGGAAAAACAGAGAGAGATGGAGTGAGAGAGGATGCGGGCATTACTCCTGAGTGACAAAGCCGCTTGCATTTTAGGATTCTCGGCTCTAAAACAATTCTTTCATGTTCTCCCCTTGCATTCTTATTTATCTGCCTCTCCTATTCTGTGCCCCTCATGAGGAGTCAGTCGTATCCCCCTCCTCCCCCATCTCAGTTTCTCTCTCTTTTTCTCTTTCCTTTAATTTTTTTTTCTTTGAATAATTTACTGCAGCAGGGGAGAGTGGAAGTGCGTTTATTTTGAGTGTGTTTGCGCTTTAAACAGAATGCTTAATGATTGCCGATGGGAGAGAGACTGCATTAATCCCATTTATGTTGAGACCTTTTAGATGTACTGACACCCGTGGCAGACAGGCAGGGCCCAGGCAGTGTGTTTATGTGTGTGTGTGTGTGTGTGTGTGTGTGTATGGGGCATGGGGGCTCTTTCACCACATGCACACAAATGATCCCCAATCACATCTGTGCAAAGAACCTCCATATCACTCTGTCTGACTGTGTGTGTGTGTGTGTGTGTTTGTGCATGTGCATGTCTGTGTGTGTATGAGAAAGAGAGGATCAAAATGCCAGCTCTGTGCGTATACCTCCACCCTCGATCAAGGCAAGGCCTTTGGGGCATCCCCCTACTCGCTACAGTTGATTTGAAAAACCTCCTTATGAAATTCACATTTTTCAAAGTGTATGTATTTCATACTATTTCTGCATTTCCACAAATGTGGAAAGGGCTTTGAAAACTCTCGCATTTTTATTTGTCCGAGGGAGGCACATATCATTGAATATAACAGCATCCTTTTAAAATGTTTTTCTCAGCGCACTGTTTTGCTTTGGGCTCAAGAAAAAGAGAGAAGTCAAAGATGGCTCAAAAGCATCTGCAATATCTAAAACAGTTTTTTGTTTCAACTACCAGTTTCTCTCTGGAAATTCCTAAGTATATCATTGTGTTTTTTTTAAAATATATTTTATATTTTTATCTTTCATACTAGATAGTTTTTGATTAACAGTGGTATTTACACATTGAACAATTCAGAGCAGTATCATCATCACACATGAATGGAAATGTGTTTTTTGGAAATATTTCTGTCAAGTTACCAATCATGCTCTATTAATGATAAAGAAAAGTCAGTGATTTTAAAAGCAAAAATCAAAAATTGATTAGCACTTTAACCTTTTGTACGGATTCTAAATAATATTTCAGTCACTTTGCCTTATTTTATAAAAGGGACATATACAGTATTGCATATTTTCTATGAAAATGGAATTTGTAAGATCTCATATCATTATTAACTTTTACATCAACTACTTGTACATTGGAGTAGTTTTGCTAACTTGTTAACACTGTACTGCATTTTTAAGCACTTTTGCTTAAAAATCCCCTCCAGACATTTTTTTATATGTTACATACTATGTAAAACACTCTACTTTGAATAATAATTTGTGTTTGATATAGGCTTCAAGTTTCCACATCACACTTGTGTAAGTTGAATATTGGACCAGAATTGGCTTCCAAACTATTTGTGATGTCACAAATCATGTTGGTAGGCCAACCCCTTAAAATGGGATTTCCAATGAGCTCAGAGAAACTTTCAGCAGATGAATGTGAAAACAGCTTTCTAGTGGCAAACTCTGCACCTACATCATTATGCACAGTGAAGCTCAAACATTCAACTGTAGGAACTAGAAGCAAAACATATTTTTGAGTAGCCTGGCTAAGATCTCATGGACACAGGCCTGAAAGTGAACCAGCAAAGTTAAACCATCCAATGCTGACACACATATGAAGACCAAAGACACACTTCTAACACCCATGAAGCCCAGAGCACATTGTGTGGAGAATGAAGGTGTAAAATATGGGTGCTGTTCCCTAAAATCATCTATTGGAGCTGCTACAATAGAGCTGCCACTGAAAGCATCACTTAGTTCATTTATATTGCTCATTTACTGAAGCATCTAAAGGTCTTGCTCTCTTTCACATTTCACATATTCACCTTGACAGTTATGTATAAGACCATATTCAAAGCTTTATCTCACCCATTAATCCTCTTCTGTCTGCTGCAGCACTTTATAAAAACTATTTCACAGCTCCACAGCTGTGTTCACCAGCAGCACTGCTGGTATAGCACTTACGTCTCTGGCAGTGCGCTTTGAATTTACTTAATATAAAGTCTCATTCAGTGTTTGCCTCCGGTATTGCTTGTCTGATGAATTTCTGAGCATATGGCACATTCCTCCGCAGGTCAGCATATGGCAGCACAAAATTTAGATTTAGTTTAGATTCAAAAAAGAAAGAAAAAAGAAAAACACCCTCAATTCTCTTTTCCACCCTCTCTCCCTCCCTCCCTCCCTCTCCTACTCTCCTCTCCTTCCATCTGTCAGGAGAGAAAAAATAAGTGAAACATCTGATGAAACCTACGATGGTGTGCTGGAGCTGATAGCCTCACAGTGTGTCCACTTTGTATGTGTGTGTGTGTGTGTGTGTGACCATGTGCACGTGTTCCCTTGATATAAAACACAAGCCATCATTCTTTATCACAACACATTTGTGTTGAGGTTTTAATTAGATTTCACATGAAGCACTGTGTATATTTCCATTTAGATAAAATTAAATAATAAAAAACTGTTGATCTTCAATGGGAAAATAACTGAGCAACATTGCACAGACCAGTGCAAATGGATTGTCCTTCCACAGAGAATTAGAGTTGATAACAAGGAGGGCATCCTTACTGACAGGCTGACATTTTAACAAACTGTGTTGTGGTTGTATTGATTACTTGTATATTTTAACAAGGAGTTTTCATGTTGAATGCAGTGTGTGTGTGTATGTGAAAGTAAGAGAGAATTGTTATTCTCAGTATTATACTGTATATTGTAATACACAGAGTTGTATGTCTTTCTTTTTCTGAGTTTTTCATAGCATTTCTCAATTACTCCACCAATTCAGCATCACACTTCTATAACATTGTTGAACTAACAATGCACAGTTTAAAAAAAAGGATCAAAATCAATGCAGCAGACCCCAAGATGTCATGCTTTTTATTCCATGCATGCTTTTGTTTGTCAAAACCTGGCTTCTATGCTTATGGTTATATCTGTGTACTTTAAGGTAACTTTAAATCCTAAATCTCCCTTTATAGTCTGTTGACTTCATGATGAACAACACTTGGTAGTGGGTACAAAGTGATGGTGTGTTAAACGTTAAACATGTTAGAAGAAGATTTTTCTTTCCTGTGTGAGCTGAAATCTGGTGACCTGCTATTATTGTGATATTGTGATATTGTCATTGACTTTTGCACGTGTGAGCTTCAAGTATATTGTATACATTTATCAGGGAGTTTACCACTTCTGGCCTCAAACCCCAATTTCAGGAAAATTGCAAAGTACTTTAAAGGGGACATATTGTAGAGAGGGAGGTTTCCATGTCTTTTTTAATAAAGCAGGTCTAGGTGCTATATAAATACTGTGAATGTATTAAAATACTCAGTCCACGGAGAAATGCACACAGCCCGTATTCAGAAACTGTGCCTTTAAACAAGCCATTTGGACTTCCGTAAAGTTGTGATGTCACAATAATGAGCCCCTTTCTCATACCATTGCTTTGGCGGGGTGGCCCACCCCTCCAATGGGATCCCCCACCCCTCCTGAAAGAAACAAAATATGTTTATTTATGTTATTTACATAATTTATGTGCACTCATTTCATTTCAATTCAATGTGAGAGTCTCTACTATGTTTTGCTGTCATTTATGGTTGCACTAGTTTCTCACCTCTGCTCTCTGTGTACTACAATCTGTTACCTGTGTTTGGCCTGGATGCGCGTCACTCAGAAAACAATCAGCCAATCAGAAGAGAGAAGCATTAAGCAGACACAAAACTTCCCGTTTCAGGTTAAGTGAGACAGAGGGGCTGCATCCATGGCTTGTACAGCTGTAACTAGATGCTTTTTGACCATAAAAAAGATGCAAATGTTTGTATTAGACCACAAAAAAGAAAATATTAAACTGGGAAAGGGACATAATATGACCTCTTTAAGTTGCTGTTATGTAGATTAAGTTTGGCTTATAATATCATTATTGCAGACATTGTTTTTACATACACATCATATACAGTATGTGCTTTTTTTGTGTGGCACGCTATGCTGATTACCCACACAGTCTGAAGAGTGATTATTTTAAACATCCCAGATGCCTGTGTGTGTATGTGTGTGTGTGGGTGTGTATGTGCTTTAAAATCAACTTTATGCTAATCCTGTTCCACGCCTTGACAATCTTAGTGTGGAGACACATTAGCATAACTAGCTAGTGCAGTGAACAACAGGGGGTCTGTGTGGTTAATATACAGCACATAGATGTGTGTGTGTGTTGTTCAGTTTGAGGTGTGTACATGAGAGAAAAGAGCTTTAAAGAGACAGAGTGTCAGTCTTCTACCTCGTTTTCTCTTCTGCTCTGTCTTAGTTAGAAGTGGGCCTCTGCCTGTCAACTGAGTCTCATTTACACCTACAAAGGTCTGGGATCTGGGAGACCGTCTCACACACACATACACACACACACACACACACACACACACATACAAGAGACCTTTTCTATACCGCATAGCATATGGCTGAGAGGGTGCTTGACTCTTGACTTGACCTGACACTGAGTCACAGCAAAAGGTCCATCCTTCATTATCTCTAATCTATCCCTTGTATTTTTGCACTTGATGTGATAAGCCATGGCATTTTCATATTAAACAAGCGTATGCTTTGTTACTCACTATAAATAAATGATGTAATACAATCGCCACGCTGTAGTCAGGTCATCAAAGCTTTTCCAGTTGCTGTCCTAAATACTGATCTCTAATGTTAAGGGTACCCAAAATTCATGCAGAGGTTAAAGGGGAGGTTATACTGCGACCTATTATGCTTTTCCTTATTTTCTGTCATATATATAATGTTATAATGTCGGATGTTCATATTAAATGCGGCCAAAGCATCTGACTGCTCTGAATGCTAGGTTTCCAATGTTTTTTTCTACTTTCGAGACAAGCTGACGTCAGCTCTTGACGGATTTCTTTATATGCTCATCTGCTCTGGGCAGAGCATGCTCACAAGTGCTGCAGTGTGTGTTGGTCTGCTGCTCTCGTTTGTTAACTGCTGGAGTTCATTGCCCCACTCCACTGACATTGGCATTTCTGTGGCTGTTTCTGCTTGTACTATTCCTCCTTGCATTATCTCTAACTGATCCTGTGAACAAAGAGCTCAAAATATCTCCAGATCTTGTTGTGTTGACCTGTTTTTAGCGCTGTTAATGAAGCTCCGCTAATTCGGTGAGGGACACATTTAATTTTCTATAAATTCTTCACAATAAAAGTCTCCCATTATTTAGTCATTTAAAAGCTTTTAATATGAAGCAGCAAAAGCAGGAAATGTTGGGTTTTCATCAGCAGTAACTTAACACGACTCTGATACGGCTGAAAGTGATCAGCAAACAGTAAAATAAGGCAGATATCTGAAAGTACAAACAGGAACACAGAAACTAAACTTCAGACCACACAGATTCAGTTAGAAGCTACAAAAGTACTGACAAAATAAGCAGGTAATGAGTGTAATATTTACCAAACAGATATGCCCTGCTGTAATCTTGGTTGCCGCGAATGTTGGTGTTGTCCACTTGCATATTTCGGATTGAATTTCGGCTCCAACATGTATGGATGGATTTGAGAAGTTTATATTTTGAAAAAAGAATGAGAACCAGAAGCAAAATCTGGAGTTAGGAATATATAGGAAGCTTCCTGAAGCTGGCCAATCAGAACAGATTGGGCTCATGGGGCCTTAAAGAGACAGGAGCTAAAACGGCCTGTTTCAGACAGAGGCTGAGCTGAGGGGCTGCATAAATGGCCAGTATAAGATAAATAAGAAGTTTTTTGAACTGTGAATCATGCAAAGCTACTCAAGTGGAGTGCCAGAAAAAAAATACAGAGCTGGAAATGAGCATAATAAGTCCCCTTGAAGGACTTTCTTTTACCTGAACCAGAAGAACCTTTCATCTTAGAGAAAAGAGAAACAAGGCAGAAAATAGACTGAAAGATAGAAAGCAGAGATGAATATTAACTTCTGACTATTTTTCGTCTCTTTCCCTCTCTCTGTCTGTTTCTCTCATCTCCTATTTGCTCTTGCCTGTTTGTTTATAACATGGAGCCTAACTCCCAGCAGGACACTTGAGGCGGGCAGAGCTGACACACACACTTACACACACACGTGTGCACACACAGACACACACACAGGCCATGTAGCTGCTGCTGGCACCACGCCATCCTGTCTGGGCCTGTCTATGTGTAGGGGGCGAGCTGTCTGCCCTAATCAGTGCCAACATGTCGCCTATATGTACGCTGCTCCAGGGGGACCTGTGTGTGCGTGTGTGTGTGTGTGCGCATATGAGTGTGTGCGTGTATGTGTGCATGTGTGTCCCCGTCTGTTCAGCCCTTTACCGATAGGATACCCAGTGACCATGCAGGGACAACAAAGCTCATTACACTGGTGACCCCTATCCCATTTGATATATGTATCCACTTTTTATGGCCATTCATGCACACACAACCACACAAACAGATGCATATATGGGCATGCTGACAATTTAACACAAGGGCAGGTGGATGCAAATGTGCATGGAAACAGATACACCAACAGAAGTACACATTATATATTGCAAAAAATGCTGCAGTTTTCCGTAGTTCTTATACTCACTGGATGCATGCACTATGCAGTTAAAGAAATATTAGACCTCATTTTCGCTCGAGAAACTGTACATATGTTCTTTTGTTTGTGATGAGAAGACAACATTAATAAACAAAATATCACATACGATAACAAGCCTAAATGGCACCTCATATGTTAAGTCATTTGATCTGCGATTTTTCAAACAGAATCATATATATTCCTGTTACAAACCCAGAAGCGATTCATACGTTCATGAATAAACTAGTGCAACAGTGCTACACAAAGGTAAACACCAAGTTTCAACTTTCTAAATAAGGCACATTTACAACCATTATAGAAGTACCTCCTACATGTATAATAACCTTTATTTGTATAGCATTTTTGAAAAGAGTATTACAAAGTGCTTCACAAAAAACAAACAAACAAACAAATAAACAAAAACAAACATGTATTGGTCCTTCACAACATTTTCCGAGCAGTTCTTTTAATTTGTGTAATGGTGCACAGTAAAGCACTAGTTCTGCACTTATTTACTTTACTGGACAGTTTTATCTGTCTCACAACAGGCATTCCAGAGGCCTTTTAAGCATCAACATCTTCCATGAGCAGAAGCAGTGACCTTCGACTGAACGTCTGGGTTTTTATATTGAAATCAAACTTCACAGAAAACTCCCACTAGAAACAGATTTGCATTGGATGTCCCTGTGGTAAGATAAAATCAAAGGTCCAGTCACATTTCTCACTAGAGAAATTTGATCTTAAACATATGGAAATGAAAGCAAAGCTGGATTCAAATCAGAGACGGGTTGTTGTCAATGAATGCTTTTTGAGCTTTTAAAACTAAATATACTGCAGTTATATATGTTTTACATACATTTACCATCCCTCAGTGCAGTGCAAATTGTTATGCTGGTCTAGTCGGATCAGTTTTTGCTTTTCTAGCTGCAACTTAAGGAGGATGACAATATAGTATAATATATGTAGAAAGAAAATTCACTTTCCAACACAAAAAGTGACCCTGAAGCTGGTAGAGAGCCAGTGTCCTGCTCAAGAGCACTCTAGTAGGGTGAATGGTTTCATTTATGGGGGCTTGAACTCTGCTTCTCAAGCTAACAAGTAGCATCTGTTTCACTCAGAACTGCTTTAAACTTTTTGTTTGTTTAAGTATTTTTTTCTGGACTGAAGAAGACCATGGGTTTAGTAAGAACCTAATTGTTTCTTTTAATGTGTTCAAGTCTTTTAGTCAAAAGCCACCAAGCTGTCAAACTCCAGAGCCCTCTAGTTGTAATTGCCCTTCTCCCTTATCATGACTGGCATTTGCACATAGCACTGACACATTGTTCCTTGCTGGCATTTGCCGATGAGGCAGAAGGGCAGTGTCATACACACTCATGCACCCGTGCATAGGCATAGCACACACACTTAAACTTGAGTTACCACACTGTGTGTAAGTGTGCACAGGTGCACGCACAGATCGAAGCTCTTTGTCATGTTCTTTGTGTCTTCAATGCCTGTTTGTGTGTGCGTGTGCATGTGTGTGCGTGCATGTGTGTGTGCATGTGTAAGTGTGAGCATGAGAGACAGGGTCTTCTTGTCCCTGAGGCAGCGGCGTTGGGAAGTATCGGAGTCGACAGTGAGCGCGCTCAGTAGGCCGCCTGGGCCATGGAACACTGATCTTTATGTCAGCTCAGAGAAATGGAATCACCCTTTTCTCTGTCAGCCATTGTATGTGTGTGTGTGTGTGTGTGTGCGTGTGTGTGTGTGCGCGCATGACAAAAGCAATGAGGTGACAAGAGGACTCGGCCTTGCTTTGAACTCTGTCACTTTGTTATAAGTCACCGCTATATGCTGTGTGTATTCTCTCTTCATTTGAGCTCTTGCCATCCATGCTTCTCACTGCAGATTTCCCTTCATATATTTCTCTCATTTCCTCACCCCAACCGTCTTCCATTCGCTATCAGTAAATTTCACGGTTTTCAGGGTGCAGGGAGACTAGTTGCTGGATGAAATAATACACCAAAAGGCACATTTAATATTCTTTAATTACTGCAATAGGCAGCAGGTGTTGGCGCAGACATACATCTCTCCCTCAAGGTCTACGCATGTGGTCTCGTTACAACCTGAAGCTCTAATCACCATTAAAAGGTGTTTGATCTCGAAACACGTGGGAATGAGTATTGCAGCTCCTTCCACTTCTCAGACACCAGCTTCTTGTGATCCTGACACTGTGTGGGGTTGAAACAAACATACCACCTTTGTTGCTGTCAATCAATTCACTGCAACATCAAAGGAATACTATCTATCTATCTATCTATCTATCTATTTATCTATCTATTTATCTATACTCACTCACCAAATAATGGAACTATTTTCCTTGCTACAGCTCATTACCCTTTGGGCATTTAGTGGGAGCTGTTTAGTTCTCCTTCAGTGATTACAGTGACGGTTCTTTTTCATTATTCAGCAAAGCATGGTCTCATGTCACTAAGGTGTGAACTCTGACTCCATGGACCTGACCTTAACCCCTTCAACACCAACATGTGGCCACTGTTGGGCACGTCAATATTCAGCCTTCACCAAGACAGTCAATAATTGATGTTCAGCCAGTAACGGAACAATTTAAACTAAGATCGGGTACTGCTGTATAGTTTTATTCAGATCGATGCTTTTTTAAAATGCACAAGTCAATTTCTGCATATTCCTGTAAGTTTTCAGCCATGACTGCACGTAACATCTGTTAACCACAACTGTTAAACTGAACATGTAAATAAGCATGCACTTCCCTATATTTTTCAGCCACAGAGCCAGTATTCCCAATGCAAATCCATACTTGTAAATATTCCATTTTGCTTTACTCTTTTATTCAATCTTTTTATTACAGTTTTATTGCATCTTTAATAGTCTGTTTTCCCTGTGTTTATTTCTTCCCTATTATCTTTAATCTCAGCTTCTGCAGCAAGGATCTGATTTGCTCACACTGATCAAAATGTTTGATGTCTTCTCATATTGCATTTTAAAGTGTTAATAGGAACAAGTGATGGCTCAGGATAAGGTGTGTTCCTGACTGCATGTGTGGTGCTGAAAGGTAGAGAAAAAACGTGTCCGAAGCTTCTCTACACTCACAAAATATTGAAAATTAAATGCCTTTTAAAAACTGTGTATAAAAGGAAATTTTCATTTAGCCGTATAATAATGTTTGTAATTCGATAACACAGTGATAAGAGATATGGCTACACAAGGTCTGCAGTAGATTCCATTTAAGATTAAGAGAAAATTCTGATTATACACGTTTTTCATCTGATGTTGCTCTGTAACAAACCTTGTTCAAAGCCAACATCATCGTTAACCCTCCATAAAAAATGACTTTCTGTCCTTTCCAGCACATCCAGAAATGTCAATTAACAGCACTGTCCTTCATTTGAATATTTCTGATTATTATGCAGCTCCTGCTCTTACATATTCAAAACGGGGTTCTCAATCCAATTAAATGGGCAATGTGCTGTAAAGGCGTGGGCAAACATGGTTGAAGGCAGAGCTTAGGATGACAAACAAGAGCAATCTGAGGGAGATGGAAAACCGCTTGCTGCGAAGTTAATGGAAGGCTGTGTGATGATCACTGATGGAGCAATGGGTGGAGATGTGTGTGTGTGTGTGTGTGTGTGTGTATGAGACCGAGAGAGATAAAGAGACTAAAAGGGATGTGTGAGTAGGGAAATAAGAGAGCAATATGGAATTCTGGGTATAAGTTAAGGAGAGAAAATAAGTCTGAGATCATGTTTGTGCAGATGCATATGCTTGCCGAGGCACGTCCATGTGCTTCTCTGTGTGTGTCAATCTGCCCTTTTGCTTGTACAACATTTGATGCCACTGCTGTGTGTGGGTGAAAGAGACTCATACGGACTATATTTAATTTGAAATTTAGATACGCAAGCAACACAGAGAGGCAGGCAATTAAAGTAATAACATTTTATATAGAACACACTTAACAAACAATTTGAAATCAGGGACAAAAAAGCAATTAAGGTAACAGCAGTAGTTCGGTATGTTCGGTATATCCAGAGAGAAAGTTATTTGGTGAGAATTTTTAATTGGCTCGCTTTAAAAAGCCAAGAGTGAGAGGTGCCCTTTACTCCTGTAGTCAACGCATTGTGCTTGTAAGAATGGGGAAGAAAACGACGTATCCTTTAGAAAAATATTTCACATACATATGCAGTGATCTTTTTGTGTCTATAATTGTGTATGTGTGCCTTCATCTGCCCTTGGTTCAAAACCCAATCAGTGTCTTTAAAATCCATGCTCAGGAGCGGCCTGATGCTGTTCTGTCAGACTATCTGTCTGATGAATGCCTCGGCGTCCCACCGGCTTGCTAAATATGCGCAGTGAAATGAGCTGAAACACGGACCTTAATTAAAAAGTGGAGACCCACGAAGATGTGATTAAAGCAACGCTCAGCGGATTATAGTGACTAAAGCGTCTCTGAAGGCATACAAAAAGAGAAAGAGAGAGGGGGAATGAAAGAGCGAGAGAGAGAGAGAGAGAGAGAGAGAGAGAGAGAGAGAGAGACAGAGAGAGAGAGAGAGACAGAGAGAGAGAGAGACTCTTTTTCCTTTCATATCAACCATAGTGCTTTATACAGAACAAGCACTTATCTTTCACTGACATTCCCAGTCCATGCCTCATGTGAAGCAACTTTCTACAATACTGTAAATGAAATGTTGAATGTCTTGCTCCATCTCTCCTAACTGTATTTCAGTCTCATGTAAGTGGTGATTTTAGTAACTGTTTCCACTGAGTAAACAAGGATTATAATTTCACCAAGTTCACTTTTATGAATGCCTGGCAACAAACAAATCTGAAATCTGTTGCAAGGTGGACATACACTTTACACACAAGCTGTCTTCTCTTCCCTTCCCTTTAAATGTTGTCTTTAGTGTGCAACGTCATTTTTCGTTCAGACTCACTACAGTGTGATATTTTACTTCAAAAGGGATGTGATGAAGATAAAAGAACATATGTTTTAATCTGCTTTACTTACTTTCAAAATACTTTGATTTCGGTTGAATCTTTCATACACTTGGACTTTTAAAAGATTCAAGGACTTTTTGTTCCTTATGTAATCGTAGAAAAAACCTTCATAAAATAGAGTTGCATTAGCAGTGAAAGTGCTGTATGACTCCATTAACCAGTTTTCATGTCTCACAGCTTAAGCAGACAAGATGATGAGTCACAATCTTTCCATTTTAAGACAAGGAAGAAAATAAAGACTTGACATTTCCAAGAGAACACCACACACCACATAACCAACTTTTACCATCTCAAAAATAGCACTTAGGGCTTATATTCCAAATCTCTCCCTCGCCTCTCATCCTTTTTCTCCTTTATTTCTCCTCTTCTCTCTCCTTCTGCCCCCATTCTTCACAATGACCTACAGTATGTATGCAAATATCCTCCGTGTGTTCCAACATCAGGTTTCTTAGTGTATGGATGTCAGTTCCCATATTAATCAAATCCTTTTGCGCAGTATCAGCATGCTAAGTGGGATAGTGTTAGATAACACAGAGATAGATAGACACTGCTTTCTGTAGATAATCTCTTTAACATCAGTATGATTAAAGGCTGTATCTCATATCCATAAGATCCGTGATTCAGTAGCTCTTTTATCGAATCTCTCCTGATGAGAAGGGTGTAGGATGAAAAGTAGGAGGAAAGGATGATAGAAGAGTGGGAAGAAGTAGAAGGGACTAAGGAAAGGAATGAATGAATGATTTCAAAAACTACTGCAGTTTGTCTTCTCTTTCCCTTTTTATGACAAGGAAGATGTAGGATTAAATGAGGGAAAGAGGAGAATGATGAAAAAGGCAGGTCAGGGGGAGGAATGAAGGTAGGAAAAGAGAGCGTAAGGAGAAAAGAAGTGACAGGGTGCGAGGGAGTGCATGGAGGAAAAGAATCATGAAGAAAAGGATGGACAAATGAAGTTAGGTAGCCAGGGAAGGAATGAGTAAAAGAAAATATGGATGAATAGAGATTAAACAAAGTAGAAAAAGAGTAAGGTAAAGGAGACTCAAGGCAGATGAGCGATAAAAAAAGAGAGGAAGCGGTAACAAGAAACAACAAAGGACACCCAGACAGTATAAACAGGTAGATGAATAAGAGGTGAAAGGAATGTTCAGGACTCTTTGGCCTTAGCTGAAGCAATTTATTCAAGTCAATTTCAGTCCATCAGAGGCTAAAGAAGAAGTCAGGAGAGAGTGCTGTTACATGTTACACCATGATGATGTAGCACAGCTTTATTACACACTCTCAACACACACACACACACACAAACACACACACACACACACACACACATACACACATACTTCCATACAGTCTTTTTGCATTTGCCTTTCTTTCTCATCCACACTCGCATCACTAATGCTAACCCTCACATGCGCTCATTACCTGCCTCCCAACCCCCATATCTCCTGCTGACACTGACTGATTAACAGCCTCTGCAGGCCTCCCTCACCCCCTTTTACCACTTCCACCCTCCTCCACCCATCATACTACACCCTGTCTATCTCTCTCTTTTTTCTAATATTTACACATTCATTCTGTTGCTCATCTGTGGATGTATCCCACTTAAATAGACAGCATGCACAAGATGGTGACAGGGACAAGACTAGAGAGAAGAGAAAAGATGACATGTGACAAACTCATGACATGTGTGCATTTTTTTTTTGCATGGCAGATACTTTAATTCTGGGGATATATTACAGGACTATCAATGCATTCATAGCCCGGATTTGGTGATTGCTACTGAATTTCAGATGTAGTTTGGAATGTTTGCACTGAGTGACCACGACAGATTATCCCCATGTTAGGGTTAAGGACTTAAATCTCTTAGCTTGGAAACTAGATTTAGACAAGATTTACACAAATGACCATTGACATATTGCTAAATGGAGATCAGTAACTGCCAAAGAGCTGACTGAGAAAAAAATAGAGGAAGTGAGGCAACCCTCACATTGGTATGTTTCTCATGATTCTCACACTGTGAGCCACTGCACAAAAATATGTAGGTGTGATCATCTACTGTGACTATAAATGTCATCCATCTCTAAATATGTATTTGTTTTGGGCATCGTGGCACCAAACTACAAATCACATGAGATATTCTTTCATAGGTTGTGATCTGGTAGAAAAAACTTTTTTTTTCACCACTCCTCTGCAGTTGCAACTAAATTTAAATGACATACACAGATCAACTACAAATCATCCTGCAAAACGATTACATTTATACTATAAGCAGTCTGACTAACTTGAAATTGCACAATCCATTCTTCTACAAAATCTCAATATTTCCAGGACTTGGGTGCTCTCTAAAAATCAGCATAATTGCTCAATGTGTAATTGGACGTCCAGTTGCAGTTCAATATATTTCTTCATATTTTCTTTCTAATTTTAAAGGGTTTTGCAGCTATCATGGAGGTATGTGTTCTCTAAATGTGCTTTATCCATTTCTCTACTCCAGCTATCCATTCATTCATGTTTTACCATACATCTATTTCTATCCATTGAGTCTCTTTTCACACAGCTGTCAAACTACACTACTATACTAACAAGGCAGCAGTGATATACCAACATTAATTTATGCATAGGTTAACAGCATTTGCTCATTAATAGTATACACAAGTTTATTAATAAAGTCCAGAGAGCTAATTAGAGGCAGCAATACTTTTTCTCAGCATGCACTCATTGTCTTTTCACTTGCTGTCAGCACTGTAGCTTACTTTTAATAAAGCATTCATTAATTCCTTCATTAAACCTATACAGTGTGCTGCTTGCCTGACTTGTCACCTGACTTGCACTGTCACCTGCACTGCCGTGAGAACATCCAGTGCTGAAAAGGTCAAGGTGCCACTGCTATTGAAGAAGTGAGAGTTTGCAACTGTAATGCACAGACATAACTGTCACTGGCTGTCCTGGTAGCTGTCAGCCTGACATGCTCGCTCTGCTCATTCTCCCTCTGTGACTCTACAACTGTAAACGCTCTCTTCCCTGCACACCTGATAGAGACAGCGATTCATCACACCAGTTGATGAAGGATTGGGACCAGACAATTGATAATCATAGTATGACTGGGTGTCTGTTTTAAGCTCCACCTGGCAGACGTAGCACATGCAAATCAGAATCAGATTTATTGCCAAGTAAGTTTGCACATACAAGGAATTTGTCTTGGTGCTGTGGTGCATGACAATTAAAAAATAGAGGGGAAGAGGAAAACAACAAACAAAACAAAACAAAAAAAAAAAAAAAAAAAAAAAAGTTTCTATACAAAATAAGAAAAATACAAATACCACAAAAGACAGCTGATATAAATGTATAAATAAAATTTTACAATAAAGAATAAGTAATTTGCAAGTGTAATAATACAAAGAATACAAATAGTTGTGTTAATGTAATATATGATTATAGATTTTACATTATTATAATGTGTAGTGTCCATGGGTGGGATAGAGTCCATATTAGTGGGGGTCCCGGGCTTTGTTGATGAGGCCCACTGCAGACGGGAAGAAACTGTTCTTGTGGTGTGAAGTTTTGGTCTTGATGGACCTCAGCCTCTTGCCAGAGGGGAGTGTTTCAAAAAGTTTGCGTGCCTCAGTGTCCTGGAGGCGTGCAGGCCCTGGAGAGACAGCAGGTTGCAGCTGATCACCTTCTCAGCACAGCGTATGATACGCTGCAGTCTGCCCTTGTCCCTGGCAGTTGCAGCAGTATACCAGATGGTGATGGACACTGACTTTGGCAGATTGATCTTCTCAGTGATCTTTTTAGACAAAAACAAGGGGCACCCTTGTTATTTGGTCTGTATGAACTGCTGCATCTTTTTGTTGACTGTTTTCTGATGGAACCCATTTCATGATTTTGAATGCTCAAGTTAAATCATTTCTGGAAATGGAGAGAGTGTGGTACACTCTTCTTTTGCTTTTCACCAGCTAGATGTCGCTCAGTTACTCTGCAAAATTGAGGAGTTCTGTATCTGACTTTTTCTTTAAAAGAGATATTTCACCTAGATAAAAGGGTGTAAGCATTTCCCCAAATGGGTTTAATGTAGTGTCACATTTGTCTAAGTTTCTAAGAATCTAATCTTGATTCCAGTACAAATATAATCATCACAGTCGATGAAAGCTGTCCATCTTAAAGACAGACTTGTCTGCTACTTAGGAGTCCAGGAAAACATCTGTATTTCACATACTCAGTCCCACAGTCCCAGTTTAATAAACCTTTTCTCTGCACATAAAGGACCACAATAAAGTTTAAAACAGCACATAACTCAACCAGCTGGATTTTTAACTCTGGATAAAAACATGTTATATTATCTCTCTCTTCTCATTTACAGTACATGCACTCACACACAGCACACGCAATCTGTGGCTCAACTACTGTCCCCTTGCTGATCACTTCTGAGGTCAGGCTGGAGGTGGAAGAATAATGACTATAATAATGTCATCATGCATTCACTGCTTTCCAAGAAAGAGTTAATACAGGGTTTTGCATTTTAAGGGCTTTTTCAACAGTCATGCCAAGAATATGAAAGACAAAGATGATGAATGCGTGTAACTGAGTGGCCTGAGAGGCTTTGAGAATTGGAAAATATGTTATTCTGTGTAAGACTGTGATTGTGATGCGTGTGTGAAAGACTGAGAACAGTGGAGGTGAAACAGCAAGACTACTTAGAGGCAGGAAGTTAGCAGGGGTGTCAGCACAGAGCACCGTGAGAACGCCACAGCTAGGTAAAACCACCTGATGAGGTGTCTCACTCCTACACATACACACATACACAGCTGTGTGACATGCTGTCAATGACTTTTTTTTTTCTCATAATGGAAACCTGTTTCCTCTCTTGCTGATACTGCAACCTTGTTAAAACATAGAGAAGATGAGGTTCAAAAACATCAGGACAAATCAGTGTTCAAATAAAAAACAGTGCATGGAGGCCTATATCTTTTTAAAAATGACTGAATGGTGATACAGGCTGAAATAAAAAGGTGATGTCTATTTTGTGTAGATGCTAATAGTGCAGGTATAATATCTGCAAAGTGAATAAACTGTTCTACTTTTCACTTAAAGTACAAAAGTTGTGTCATTTGTTCAGTAAATGTTTCTCTACAACATGTGAAAAAAAGAATGGAATGATAGTGTGCTTATAAACCAGACAAGCTTTGTGTGTCGGTTGCACTGTGAGAAACTGCTTGAGTCCTCTCACTTGATCTCACTCAGGAGTGTTGCTGCCTGGTGTTATTTACATGGTCAAAGCAATTATAACATCCAACATGATATATACACAATGTGCTGCTAAGTTAGCTAACTGGCAATTTTATGTAACTTAGGCTGAGAGTTTATTTACCATTTCTGGTGCATGAACTTCATGTTCATGCACCAGTGCATAATCTGCCATTAATCATTAAGCAACCAAGATTCAGACTACTGAAAAAAAAGGTAACTCCCATAAATATATGAGATGGTGATACCCTGTTTTGCACATTAGGATATTTGATTTTCCTTAAGTGCAACCAGTTGAGACACACAGATATGTATTTGGTTCACCCTGCTATACCTCTAACAGAGATAGCAGGAACAGGAGCAAGATAATCTTCTTCTGCTGTATTTGGGAGTGGGGCCAGATGTGTTGAGCAGTGTGATCAACCTGCAAGACTTATTACAAGGCTAAAATTACTCAGAGGGCAGCAAAAAAGGCAGCTCTGGCAAATGGTGTTTATATATCCTGTTCTTTTGCATGTTATTGTAGCCATAGTTTCAGTGTGTACACATGGTGCTCAGTTGAGACCTGAGGTGAAGAAGGGTGGGTGGGGGGTGGGGGTGGGGGGGGGGTGGGGGGGGGGGTGGGAGTGGGGGTGGGGTGGGGCAGGGGAGTGTGGAATAACCAGAGAAAATCTAGAGTTGGAAAGGAGAGGAGGTGAGTGGAAAGCTTTCATGAGTAAAACTACTCCCCTTTCATACATCTCACTCTCCATCTCTCTTATTTCACTCCAGCTGTCTTTCCTACCCTCCTTCATCCTTACTTCCTGCCTGGCTGGCTGGCGGTACTATAAATAAATTGAGCTAGATGTATGATCAGAAATGAATTTATCTGCCTGATGCGCTCCCCACGACAATTTCCAGGGCAATATGTAACTGTTTGAAGTCTGAGGCGGTGCGAGGTGGTGGCTAACACAATCTTATCAAACCAGAGAGGGCTGGCTGGAGAATCTGAGCAGGCCTCCCCAGTCTGTTGGATATTATTCACTCTGATGGCTTCAAGAGCTTTATCACTGTGCCAGAAATACTGAGTAACTGAGTAAAGCCTGTTTCTGTATCTGTCTCTGCCTTTGCACACAGACGTTCTTACACTTAAACACATAAATACACATGTTAATGTGTTGCCCTGTTTAAACACACACACAAAGTCCCACACCCCTATACATGTACTTTTTATGTCCTCGCTTGTCTATTAAGCCTCCCACCACAGGCAGGCGTAGATAGAATTGGAATGGACATACAATCATAGACACAGTGCCTGTCAACCTCCTACAGCCACAGCCATACACACACACACACACACACACACACACACACACACACACACATTGGATAGGTCCCAGCGCCCGCCATCTGCGTGTGTTTGTATGTTGGCCTATTGTACCAGGGAATGTGTTATATTAATGTGTGAAAGTGAATGAATGGGTGTTGAAATGAGTCTTTTGATATTTGGAATGTACAGAAGGTCAGGCTGTTACACGCTGTCAGGGCCAACGTTGTTTCTTTGAAGAAAGTTGGGACTGAAGTTTGTACTGAAAATGCAACTTGGACTTAAATCACTGAGAGCTTTGAAAGCCAAGATGTTTTTTTTAAGTTTGTATTGATGTGAGTTGTACATGGTTTGGTTCAAACAGGAAAGTCAGAAAAAGACCCTTACCTTTTAGACACTTAAATGGAAGGTATTGGCAAAGTGAGGGTGATATATTCCTGTCCGCTTTCAATAGTAAGGTATTTATGATGAAAAAAAAAAAAAGCTGTACACATATTTGGAAAATATATGAATTTTCTTCAAGGCAGTTAGCCACTGATTTATCCAAACAGACTTCTGTATATATTGATATAGCTGACTGTCATTATCAATAAAAAACTAAAAAACTGTGATGAATTGATGTGATTTTGAAAGCATTTTGAGTTAAATGCAGTATCATCTGAATTAAACTCCTGTTGCTGTTACCATAGGTAACAGTAAGGTGGTGTGGTGTGGTTATGAATGCAGGGCCTGTGCTTCAATGAAATTGGTTTCCTATTGAGCTTTTACAGCAAAGTTTTCTGTCTTACAGTTTCATTGAGGAAGTAAATGTTCTATGACAACAGGGTGACAGATATGTTGTTGATGTTAGGTGATCATGGCTCTGTGATTATAACATAATGTTATTTACAGTGAAATCAAATGAAATGTATTGTTGTCTGAGCAAAGATGGACTTCATTTCATACAGCAAATCAGTGTGTCTTTAGATACTGTCAGGCTTAAATTATCTTAGAAACAAAATCACTTAGTTGGCTGAAGATTTAAAAATCCAAATTCAAAAGCTGCGATTACAAGCTCATGTTTGAGAGTTTTAAGTCTTGTACAATACTCTCAGACTTCTGTAGATAAAATAAGAGCACAGGTGCATTTTTTAATGATTTCTTAAGTCAAAGCTCTGCAAGTGTAAACTCATGCAACCTCACCCACAACAGGAAGCAGCTTCGTGTACCTAAATGTGCATTTGAGATCATGCTCTGTGAACTATTTCCTTACTTGCAAGAAGCTGAAACTTAAACACTCAAAAATAGTGATACAGGAGGGGTACTTTTTCGCAGATGTGCCATGCACTAAACCTTATAGATCAGCTTTCAGTATGGTTTTATTAAAGGACTCGAAAACAATTTGAAAATATTAATATGGCTGCCAACACTGTGTCATCAGAGCAGCACTGTACTGTGGAAAAGATGAAGCAGAAATGATTTGACATGGTGTTGGATGTTGGAGTTTCCAACAACTACTAAAATGCAGAAGTTTCTGTGCTGAAATATGCCAATAAAATCATACAATCTTAAAAACCTTGATGAATATCTCTATTCTATTTTAGTTCTTTTAGAAATTAAATCAGATTAAGGCATTATTATTTCAGGTTAAACTTGTGTTGTTTGCCTTGTATCTGACTCATATGACAGATTTAGAGCACTGAAAATTATATGTATGAGAGACTTGGTAAATACCACAAATATATTTAAATCATTTGTATGTGACACTTACCAAATCTAGCAATGTTTCCTACAGGGTTGTGAGGAGGTGTGGGCATGTTTATTTGTACCTTAGAATATAACTGCTATGAAACAATGTTCTGCAACACTGTTTTGTTCTTGCTACTGCCACTCCCTCTCTTCATTCACTCTCTAGCTCACTCAACCACTGCTGCTCTCTCTCTCTCTCTCTGTCTCTTCTCTCTCGCTGGTGCTCTCAGCTTCCTCAAGCTTTCTCTTTTTCTTTTCTCTTTTTTAAAATGAGTCTGACAACAAAATCAACAAGTAAACAAGATTCTTCTTCCTGTGGGCGTCTTCAGTCTGATCGCTGGCTTACGTGATTGGCCACTACAGTGTGACATCGGGTTGTGTTTCAGCAAAGTTTATTCGGCTTCAATTTCTTGCCAGAAGGCCACTGCATTTTTTTTGCGGAACCCTACGCAGTCCACACTCCCACAGCCTAAACACACTACCCCATTCAAATGAATAGGGGGACTATCATTTTTCCTGCATTGCTGAATTTGGTGTGAATGTGGACTGAAAAAAATGAATCTGTTTGTATGTGTGGTTCTTCCGCAAGGCCCAAAATTTCCTCATCTGACATGTTTTGTTTACATTTTTGGTCATAATATTTTTTGCAAATAATATTTCTATATTCTATATATAATATATCTTGCACTTGTATGATGTATTGAACCAAAAAGTCCAATTATGTACTTTTTTTGCTGATAAGACCTGTACAGTCCAAACTCCTGTAGCACATACAAAATGTGACAAGAATAAGAGCTTTGATAAGCTCTTCAGGGCTTTGTGTTGTTTAAAGTATGGAGAAATGACTAGGTTAAGGTCAAAAGCCTTAAATTAACATTTTAATATATATTTTTTCTCAGCTTTTATGTTCTTTATATGAGAGTGGACTTTGCCCTTTGAAATGGTGTTGTCAGAGCAGTCCTTTGAATGCATTTCTTGCAGCATAAATTTGTTTTACATGTTCCAATCATATAGCAGATGAAGCAGAACATCAAAAGGCATCTTTCCTATTTTAAAATGTTCTTTAGGGTCAGACATTTTCTTTGAAAGAAGCTATACCAGAAGCATTACGGTGCACTCTTTCCTTTTTTTCACTGAAGGACAAATATAGGATTCCAGTATGCAGTTGACAAATATAGTATTAACCCACACTATGCATGCTGCATGATGGAATAAAGGTTTCTTGTAAACCTGTCTTTGACCCACTCTTGGGCTTCATTTATTTCTGCTGGGAAGATGGAACAGGTTTTATATGCCTATCTATCATGGCCATGTGTTTAAATGCGATTTCACACATAAAAATCCATACATTTGGTTCAGACAGGACAGAACGTGTGGAGCAAGAAAAATGGACATTAAGGTGCCAACGCTTTTCATGCAGGGAAATGATTTTGATCGCTTAATGCTTTGCAGAAGATATACAAGCTTTTTAATGCTAGCCTTTGTCTTAGAACAATTTGACCTGTGTAGCTGAATTTATAAAATAAAAATAGGGCATAAGTATTACGTGAAAGTAATAAGGGAAAAGCTTCACAATATAATGCTAAATAACACTATAAATATAGCAACACCTCTCTAAAATAGTCTCAACAGTATTATAACTATTTACTGATAGGCGATTGGACTGGATTACATTCGACGCATGTGTTGTGTCTATTTTACTGATTTATATTGATTATCAGCTTGAATCAATACATTTATAAACCTTTGTAAGCTGCCCTGTTCAACCGCAGTTCTTATTCTTGTGTTGCTAGCAGAACTTTAACAGTGACAATCTAGTGGCTTAAGGGCACTCATGCAGTGACTTTAAGGGGAAAGATGCAACTGTCTTTCATTTCCCTGTTAAGTTTTCTAATATCTCAAGGGAATTTGAAATGACCTTCATCCTTGAGTTCATTTCACCTCACAACTTTGTGGAGTGGATGGCACTAGCACCAACTATCATCCTGCAAATGGCACACATGCAACAACTTGTCATTGCCCTCAACACTTTGTGATGAATCTCAGTGAGGCCACAGGGCTACAGATAGTGATGGCCCGCCCACACTGGTGTCAGGATGTCCTCAGGTTTAGCGATGTATTAGCACATCCCTGATCAGTTGACATAAAAGTTTTATTGTTGTTGTTGATTGGTGTGGTTGTTTCTGTCTGTCATATAGTGCTCTTTTTCTCACAGTGAGACATTGTGCTGCAAAGTAACATTAAACTTGGTATGTTCAAGTTAAATGTTAAATTTCATGTTCTAGCAACAAGCAGTTTAAATAAGAAGAAAGTTTGATGAATCCATACAAGTTCAATAAGAGTTTAATGAACAGCTTTATACTTTTTTTCCCCAGTGCTGAGCCTCATTCTTGTATTTTTTCACTACAATAATCTTTTTTTCCATCAATAATGACTTTTTGTTTGCATTGAAACATTTATATTTACATGGAAATGTACAGGTTTACTTTGATGATGAAAGATCCATAGACTAAATTAAAATAAGCAGTTTATAATTTCTATAACATAAATTCTTCCATTCTTTTTGGGCTCCTGCTTGCATTCCTTTTGATTTCATTTTGGAACGACTGTCTCATTGTAATCCACTGTCTGTCACTACCCAAAACAAGACAGGCAGACAGTCTGACCGCTATGTAGACAGACATACATAATGTACAAATGCACACACATACAATATGCAGGCACAAATATACACACAAGTACAATATTAATGCAGACAGACGGACACTGTCTCCCATTCTTTCTCTCGCTCAAACACAACAGCACATTCACACACATGCACACACACAGGCACACACACACACACACACACACACACACACATAAGAAGAGGGCTTATTTGAGGTTATTATGGGATATTAGTTTGGCTTGGGAAATGACAGGGCTTTGCACGGATGCTGCCGTTGCATAGCAACTGAGGTAATTTTCAGCTAGCTAGCATTGCTTCATTTTAGGTGATAGAAATGTTTATATATATATATATATATATATATATAAACAGGAGGAGAGGATATATTTTTGTCTTCCAGCCTGGTGAGAAAGAAATAGGGAAGGAAAAATAAAGAATATGGAGGATAATTTAACAATTGTATGTTTATCTTGTTAAAATATACAGTAGTTCCACTTGCACTTACATTGTCTTGAATAATTAACTCACACATCAATTAGATATTACAAACTATAGTAAGATATAATACAGGGTCATTATTGTAGATTTGTCATTTATTTTGTGATTATTTACGCCCCATTTTTAAGAGTGATGCATTGTCCCCAATCACGAAACAAACAAAAAACTGTCCTGCCTCTGTTTGCTGGTGTGTCATAAATCTACCACAGTAGCTAAACATTTCAGAGAAAATTATAGTTTGAAGCAATGATGTCAATGATGTCCTGATGTCTTGCTTAGCACTGCGTTTAACATTTTAGTGGTTAAAAACAAGAAAAAAACAATAGGAATTAGTATCCCAAATGTCATATATGATCTCCACTTGCTACCTCTTGGATGGAAGGAGGAAGAGAGATGTGGAATAAGAGAAAGGAGTGAGAGATATAGAAAGAGAATGAATCTAAGGAGAGAGAGAGAGAGCCACTGTAGGCTACAACATGGTGCTGTAGTGGCAGATAAGTGTTTTTCTGGTGGGGCAGATTAAAAGACTACAATTTCCCGATGAATATATTAACATTTTATGAGGCGAATCGGGGACTGGCAATCTCTCCCCTTGCATAAATAATGAGCTGGTTTAATATGACTGCCTGGTTGGGAGTCTCCCCTGACATGTGTGAAATTGAATGGGATGTCATGTGTGTGTGTGTGTGTGTGTGTGTGTGTGTGTGTGTTTGCAGGATGTGTGAAAATGGAAGTAGCAATGTGCGTGTTCAGTGGAGGGGGTATAAGGGGTGTGTGTGTTGGGGTGTTGGCTGATGGTGTGTGTGTGTGTGTGTGTGTGTGTGTGTGTCTGCATTTAGATGTGTGGTTAGTATTGGCTGTTGGTGTGTCAGTGCGTAGGCAGGATGCTAATGACTGAGTCATTGGCAATGCACCAGGACATTACACACATGTACATACACGTACACAGGGGCGCACAAGCACCTTGTTGATACGCGCAATTAAAAGCTTTTCAGCTGCAAATTAGACTGTACAAATCTTTCCAGAATGTATTTGCATGAATGTTTAAAGGAGCACACTAGCATTTTACTAACATTTAGGGCCCTATATTACGCCCGGTGCAAAGCGGTGCCAAGTGCAGCGCAAGTGTCTTTGTTAGTTTAAGACCGACACAGTTGTTATTTTCCTGTCTAGCGCTCATGTTGTTAAAATAGCAAATGCACTTGCGCCACTCAGAGTGCCCATGGGTGTGTTGGTCTTAACATGAGGTGTGGTCAGGTGCATTGTTGGCACATTGCTATCTTGAGGCAGCAGATAGCAATTGCGCTATTGACCAACAAAAACCTGATCTAAAGTCAATGGTGCAGTATTTCACTGTTATTTTAAGGGTGCATTATCATTATAGTAACATGCACCTACAGAGGCACAATATACACTCTGCTTGTTACACATACACGACATGCAAAAGATTACAAATAGAAGGATTACAATGTGAAAGATTATTATTGTGTATATTAACATATTTTTAAAAATACATGTCATAATGCTTAATCATAACATCAGAATTAACTAATTGCAGAAATGACAGATTAAATAGTCTAATCATTTGACCAAATTGTAGCAAAACACAGAGGTATTTAAACAGACGGACAACAACGGATCAAACACAGATCGACTTTCCTGCTGCATCAATACATGATGACATAAGGAAATAAATAAGGTGAAAACAATGATTAAACTCAAGAAGGAAATAAATCTGGGCAGCTTCTAGCTGCTGCCAGCAGCAGGATCAGCACCTTGGAAAGTTGATCAAGTCCTGATAACTATTGATGATTCTTTACATGATTAAAATTAATGATTTTATTTTTGAGCAATATTTAACAAATATTCTTTAACATTTTTGAGAGTACAGTGATCAGGTTTCCATACTTTCAACAATTAAAACCCTGCTGATTTGACCTGTTACTCCATGACTGAACAAAATGATTTTAAAGAAACCAGAGCTGTAATTTAAAAAATAAACCTTTTCAAAAAACAAATGAAAATACATTCGTAACAAATTAATGAACAGAATCTTAAACTGGTGGTCTGGGGCTGGTCACGGGAGGGTCCAGAAGCAGCAGTGTGCTTGTTATGGATCGTGCACTTTCACTTTGTGCACAAGCAGATCTGTTGCCTCTGCAGAGAAGTACTCCTTCTTACCACTTGGCAAATTCGCCGTCATAATAGCAATCTGCCAAGGTGCAACCGCACCTGGCTCTTAAAGGGAATGGGAGATGACACTCTGATTGGTTTATTGCATGTTATGCTGAAACAGACTCCAACAGACACACCCATGATTAATTAGGAGACTATGGACAACCCCTTTGAACCATGCGCCTGGCGCAGCGACCATTTTTCTGCCTTAAAGTAGCAAACGTGGATTTGGACACACCCTAAATGCACTTGCGCCATGCGCTTCAGACCATGCGCTTTAGATCGTTAAAATAGGGCCCTCAGTCTTTCTCATGTCCAGTGGCACAATCCATAAAGTTAAGGCCACCACTTGTAAAACACATGAAAACCATGATTTATGACCCGTTGGAGTCACATGTTTAACCTTTTGTGCGTTCTCTATTTATTATTATGTCTTTTCTATTATGGTAAACTGTTTTTCTTTTAGACCTCCTTTGAGAAATAATGACGCAATGATCAAGGATATGTTTACGTGAGTACTGTCTGTTACCCACACACAGGAAGTTACAACTCAAAACTTATAAGTCAAACAAAATGTTGTTTTCTAAGCAACAGTCTTTCCAGAGAAAGCTGGACTCACCCATAATGGCTGAATGTCTTCACTTCCTCTAATCCGACACACTGAGAAGAAAAAAATTGTCTGAGAAATGTGTCATATACTAAATAATAAAATTAACATTTACTTATATACATGTAGGTGGCTAGGATGCAAAGCTTTGTATAATTAAAATTGCCTTAAGAAAAAAAGACAAGTCATGCAAGAGGGTCAAAGGACTTCTGTGTTGTCTCATAGTGGATCTGGAGAGAGAGAGTGAGAGGGAGAGTGTATGACAAATGACAAATGTACTTCCTTGAGACAAATGGTTTCTGTATGTGTCTGGCTTTGTTTACTGGGCTTATTTAGACATGACTCTGTTTTACTCATCTCTTGGCATATAGTTCTCTGGTATAAGTTGTTGTTGAACAAGTTGTCACATTTAGTACAATACAAGTCTTGAAGTTAGCGGCACTGATGGCAGCAATGGAAGAAAACATAAAGTAAGTGAAAAGGAAAAAGACAACAGGCAACAAAATACAGACACTGAAAACCAACAACAATGTTACAAATGTATGTTTTTATAACTGGAACCATTGAAGGAAGACTTTCAGTTCAAGGATAGCAACAATATGATGTCATGGGTTACATAGGAGTAGTGCAAAACGAACACAACAGTGTGTTGAAGTGGGTTGCGGTGCTGGATGAAAATGGAAGAAAAAATTATAAGCTTAGTGACTGTCTTAAAGGGTTGAAAAGGAAGAAGGGGTTTCGTGAGAGTTTTCACATGGAGAAATGAATCTGTTTTCTTCAGGAACATACGCCATAGTTCAAAAGGTGAAAATTGGATCAAAACATTTTTCTTAGCAGGGAAGGAAAGGTAATGCTTTTTAAAAAGGCGAAAAATATCATTGAAGAGGATACTACTTCAGGTTTTTCACTGATATTGACTGACTTCTGCTTCCTTGTAATATTTTAAAATAAAGGCATAACTCCATAGAAAATAAGGAAACTTTTCAGTCTTTGTGAAATTTTTAGGTGCAGTTACAGCATTTAATATTAATATATTTATTTTTATGATGAATATAATGATTGAGATTTCCAAGGTAGCATGCCAATGGATGTGGGTGAAAAGCTTTTAAAATAACATAACAGCCAAACAGCTGATCAAGTATTTATCAGTCAATGTGTTTTTCAACTGAAAACAAAAAAAAAAGTCTGTGGAGAGCTTATGATTTAAGTTAAATTTCAGAGTTTTTACTGTCTTTACAATTGGATTGAATTGCAGGACTATTGTAAGGACATTCATGTCAAGGTTTTAACCATTGATTGCAACACTTTGCATTTAGTTTGGTGGTGTGGCTCTGCTCATTTGAAGCTCTCAAATCTGAGTGAACTTGACACAGACTGTCCCTGAGCTCACAAACCCTCCTGGTTGAGCCTGAGAGACACAACATTTGATGAAAATGAACACACTCAAAATTCATGAACAAATGAATGCTAATACAGGAGGAGGCTGGGGAGGTGGACAGAGTTACATTTCTGAGGCAGGGAGCAGTGTAGCAGAACTCAGGATTGTTGATGCAGACTAAATGAGTGCTAAATGTTTATATGAGTTGTGGACATACATGATTAGAGGGTATATGGAACATAACAACATGTAGCCACCTGAACTGCAAGGCTCCATAATAATTTATTAGTTTCAAAAAATAACAATTTAAAAAAATATCTATACTTGTTATGTTGTGATTTTGAATATCTCCTTCCCTGTCCATGTCTTCATAACCCTACATCACCATCTCCTCTTCTCTTCGTCTCTTTCTTTTCTGTCTTTCTTAAATGTCTTGGCCATTCCTCCATCTTGCTTTCTTAGTGGGGGTCTAATAAAAAGACCTGCTCAGAGGGAACAAGGGATGGAGAAAAGGAGAGATGGGTGTCTATGGATGAGGAGAGATCACAGACATTTCTGCTGAAATGTGTATCCTTCTGAACGTTTTTGCCCTCTGAGGTGGCAAGACATCTGCAGCAAAGTTGTGGTCGTTTGAGTGGATCCCTGCTGATTATTAAAACAGCCATTGCAAAACCTGGAGAATGCGGCAGCTAAGTGTGAAAGTACTGGGTTTAAATTGATTTTCATGCGTGAAAATACAAATATGGTGTGAACTGCTGGCTCTGTTTAGAATGGACTTTATTGGCACAGGTGCAACCCAAAAAGCCATGGCAAGCTGATCAACATTTCTCAGTGGAGTATCGACAAGCCGCCAGCCATGGTAAATGTGTGGGTTTGTGCATTTTACAATATTCTACCACAAAGATATATAAAGAACACTAAACCAAATGAGGTCTTGTTGGAAGTCAAAGAACTATTTATTCAGAAAACATTCTGGACATCAACTTTAGGGCTTTTGTATTAAGAGAAAAGAGACATATAAGGAGAAAAAGAGGGTCCACTGTAAGAAACAAACCAGAGCAAAGTAATTAGGAGAATTGAGGGAGACAATGAACGACAGAGAAAAGTTAATGAGAAGGGAGGTAAGCTTTTCCAAAAAATAGCATACAAGTAAAATCGATGTAATTGTACACCAGTGATGGTAATGATGGGGTCTTTCTCACCTTAAGAAGAGTTGATGAAAGGTAGCAGAGCCCTTTCAGAACATTTTATGGCGCCTGACATTAGCCATGCTATAAGCAGCCATCTCTTATTCCCTTTACTCACTGTGCTACTTCAGCCCATAGCTCCCAGACTCTATTAAAGCTCTGCATTTTGACGCTGGCTTCCCTAGAGCATGGCAGATTAGCGAGAGAGGGTCAAGCAAAGTTCACAGATAAAGGCCAGTTTGGAGGGAGTGGGGGATAGTCAGGGAGAAAGAGGGAGGGAAACAGACATAGAGAGAGCTGGAGCAAAAGAAGGAGGGAAAAGTTGGAGACGAGAGAACGAGATCTTTCACCTTACTTCAACATGATGAAATATCCCAAGACATCAGTAACTGATCCAGCATAAAGGTTAGGCTATTATTAGGTTGTGTGTGTATGTGTGAGTGCACACACATCAGTATGCATATGTGGATGGTTAAAGTTTATACCTTGACAGTCAAGTCAGGTCAAATTTATTTATAAAGCACATTTAAAAACAGTTGACCAAAGTGCTGTACAATCAAAATAGCAAAAGCCATAAAACAACACAATAAAAACACAAAGACCAGTGTAAAAAAAGACAAAGAAAGGCAACTCTCACACTGAATGAAAAGCCAAGGAAAAAAGATGTGTTTTAAGATGGTATTTAATCCCATTAAATGATTTGTAGGCGAACAATAAAATCTCAAAATCAATCTTAAAATGTACAGCGAATCAGTGAAGGGAGGCCAGTACAGGGGAAATGTGCTGTTGTTTGTGTGTTCCTGTTAAAAGACGAGCTGCAGCATTCTGGACCAACTGCAAGCGTGAGAGGGAGGCCTGCCTAACACCAACATAAAGGGTATTACAGCAGTCAAGTCGGGAAGAGATAAAAGCACGTATAACCCTTTCAAAATCATTAAACGTTAAATAGACTTGACCTTAGATAAGCACTGTGGAGGATACAGAGTCACCAAGGCTGACAGAAAAACTTCTGTTAAACAAGCAAGACCTGAACCACTCCAGAGCAGTACCTTTAATACCAACACAATGCTCCAGGCGAGAGATGAGGATACTATGGTCTACTGTGTCAAATGCAGCTGTGAGATCTAAAAGCATAAGAATGGAAGTCCCTGGAGTCAGTAGCTAATAAAAGTGAGTTAAAAACTTTTAAAAGTGCAGATTCAGTGCTATGAATGGCTTTAAAACCAGACTAGAGGAACACAAGAATGCCAAGTATGTCTAAAAAAGATTGCAATTGTATGAGTACAGAGATAGGAAGGTATAACCCTGTGCAATCCAGAGGGGAGCAGAGTGGCTCTGACCTACTGTGATGAAGTATGAATGCTATGCCCCCTGAGAGGTGTGGAAACATGTAGAGAAAGCTCAAAGTAGAACATGACCTTGACAGTTCGTTAACTGTCTTAATCTGATTGGTCATGTGCAGTTCTACAGTCTGCATAGTGTTTCACTTTCACTGCTTCTGTGTTACCTTTCATAGCATTACATTGGTGCAATAAGTTAATAGGTTAAATAAATTTTAGTAGCCAAATAGCATTAATTTAAAGCAAACGAAAATGAAGTAATATCTTAGCGTACTGTCAACCAGGCTGGTAGTCACTGCTGCAAAATATGAAATATGGAAATTTGCTCCCCTTCCCCAGTATTTGTAATTGAACAGGTACATCACCAGATCCCTCCAGAAACAGAAACAAATATTCAGCGTCAAATGGACTCCAGCACACACAGGATACATAGTGCTCACTGAACTTCTGCTTCTCGTTGATGTTCATGTCAACCAGCAACAGCGAACACAACAGTTGTGCATGCAGCTTGCAAACTTGTGCCAAAGTTTTTGGTCTGTTCTGTATCTCCCACACACCATACACAGGTCTTTGATACATAAATCAATCACTTGCATGTCTACGCAAGTAAAACACAGTCTGTTTGCATTGCACCATCGCTGATGCATGTGTTAAAATATAAACCAGGGTGTTACTGTTCTTGATTAACACATCTGGAGGGATGTATGTTTGTCAGTGTTTCTCCCCACACATTTCCAGGACAAATTACTCTCAAACTACAGAGAGAGAACTACAGAGTGAGGCAAGTGTCAGAGAGAGGGCTTACAAAGGTTTTTAGTCAGGCCACTAGTCAAAACCACTACAATCAAGTTCTGTAGCACAGTAATATAGGTTGTTTCAACTAGGTGACCCTTACAAACCCATCTTTAAATGAGTGGTTATCATACAGTATGTTATAGGAAGACATTTTGTTGTAGACACTAGCATGTACAGTAGCAAAGATATACTTGGAATGAATCAGTTGTTCTGATTCATGCATCAATAAAACTAAAACCTGATTACATAATCCTTAGCCTGTTTGTCACAGGTTTCCCAAATTATTTGATGGGCAGCAGTGCAGTCTGTATAGAGAAAGTGATTCTCTTTGACATATCATCAGAGACTATGGGTCAAATTATTGCTTAAATGGGTATCCACTTTTATTTGGTGGAAAAGGCTATGTTCTCCTGAGGGTGCCACCAGGTTTATGTTCAGGATTCATAAGGGAGCACAATAATCCCCCCTTCAGCTATACTGAACAGACTCCAACAGACACATAGCACTGAGATATGAGAGGCACAAAATGCACAAACTTGTCAAGTATGGTAATAAACTACAACAGAAGGAGCCTGGGTGACGGATGAAGAAATCAATCGACACAGCAGGTACAGCGGCGTGTAGCAAGCTGTTCAGTTGGATCAATGTGCTGCTCCTGGCCACTCCCTTCTAGATAGAGAGGTGAAGTCTCTGTTTTATGCTGATGACCTTGTTCTACTGTCTCCTACTGAACAAGGACTACAGCAACAGCTGGAGATAGTAGAAAAGTACTGTCAGAACTGAGCCCTGGCAGTAAATATGAAGAAAACTAATGTCATGATTTTTCAAAAATGCCCCAGATGTCAGAAGAACAAATACCAGTTTACCATACATAATCATATCACTGAACATAGTATGAGTCATACCTACCTTGGCATAATCATAACAGCATCAGGGAGTTTCAACATGGCAGTGAATGCACTAAAGGAAAAATCTTGAAGAGCTCTAAATGCAATTAAGAGAAATTTTTATAATTTCCAAATTACGATTAAAATCTGGCTTAAAGTGTTTGATAGTGTCATCCTGCCCATTGTGCTGTATGGTAGTGAAGTACAGTATCATAGCTATACCAGTTGGGGCAAACATCCAACACAATCTTAATATGCAGAATTGTGCAGTTACATTTTACACATACACAGAAAAACACCAACAAATGCATGTAGAGCAGAATTAGGCAGATACCCACTGATAATTATCATTCAAAAGAAGCACTCAAAATTTTTAATCACCTTAAATCCAGCCCCCTAAACACCTTCCATTCCAAAGCCCCCCAAACCTCAGAGCTGAGCCCAGAAAAGAATCCCCTATGTCAGTTGGTGCTGAGTCTAACTCCCCCTTCTCAGACACACTCTGACCAGTCTCACACCAACACTGCTTTCCAAACACCAATCAGAGTAAACCAAATTATAACGCAATGTGAAGAAACCTATCTGGAACGTTGAGAGAAGAAACTAAAAGCCAAAGTCGATTAGAATGTTATCTGCTCCTGAAAAGAGATTATGAATTGGCAGAATATCTCTCTACTGTTAGAGACAGAAAGCAGAGACAGATTCTAACCAAGTACAGGCTCAGTCACCACAAATTTGCAATTGAAAAAGGAAAACACAAAAAAAACATGGCAACCAAAAGAAAACAGAATGTGTTCACTGTTCGACAGGCAAGTTTGAGACAGAGATGCACTTCCTCCTACAATGCAAAACATTCAATGAAATAAGGAACATTTACTTTAACAAGTTCAACACTGTATTTTCAGATTTCAAAGAGTTTAATGACCTCAAAATGAAAAATACTCCTGGAAGAAGGAGACAGGGCACATCTTGCTGCCCAGTATGTATCAACATGTCACAACCTGAGGGAAAGTGAATGACCTAGATCAATCTTAATATAATTCATATATATCAATCTTAATGTTGTGTTGATGTCACATTATTTTTATCTTGCACTGTCCAAATATTTGGACAAATTGTATTCTAATGCTTTGGCAACATTGTTCTCTAACGAGGCAAAGCAGCCTCATGAGTGATAGTGAAAGCTGTCAGATTATAAAGATCAACATTGTCTTCAGTTAACTTGGTTACTTGCTTAAATGTTATCACAATGCAGGACTTTGTGTCCTAGTTGTTGTAAATACTGCGTGTTGATATAGGCATTGTTTAAATATTACGTCCAGTACAGAGGAAGGTGGCAATTTGATTTTTTTTTTCAAATTCAAATATACTTTGTTGGCATGGTGGCATAATGCCAATGATCACATTTCCGTTGGAGGAAATGAACCTAAGGAGTACAACTAAATTTATTTATGAATTTGGTGGTTAGATGTTTCATTAAAGGGATGCAAAATGTAGAGAAAAGAGAAAAACTCCAATAACACTGAAATAGACTTTTTAGGTTGATACAAAGACACACAGTACTACTATTTAGTGGCAGTTTTCTAAATGCTATTACTACCAGAATAGTAAATACTACAATAATCATTACTGTAGTTTAAATAGACAAACCCCCAGACCCAAATGCTGTGTCATAAATCAGAAATCAGCCTGATAAGCAGCACACCATGGTGACAAGACCATTGTTTTACAGAAAGCACCTGTCTCCTCTGATATACACACACACGCATTACACACATTCACCCCACCCACCTGAACTCCCCCAACTTCTTCTCTCTCTCTCTCTCTCTCTCTGTCTCTCTCTCTCGCTTTCTCTCTCATACACACCCCTCAATGCAGGTAGATCAAGTGGCACCCTGTGAATTCCTTTCGACGGCCAGATAGCGTGCTGACGGGAGTATTCACACACACGCACACACCCACAAACCCCTCTCCCTCTTCTTCAAGAGTTGTGATTGTGTAGAACTCAGGGAACACACACGCACACCTCAACCCTCTGTACAGGTTAATCACCATGGTTTACACACATACACACACACACACACACACACACACACACACCCATACACACAGACAAGCACTTGTTTCACATATATGATAGTAAGGATTGCAATTTTTTTGAGGATCACTGACATAACTGATTGTCTCCTCCCCTCCTGTAATGCTGATCATGTTCTCTTTTACTTTTGCATCTGCTCTCTTCTCCTCTGTTAAATTCTGTTTATATCCATCCTGTTGTTCTTTATTCTCTCATCATTTTATGTTTATGTTCTTTTCTTTTCCTTATTGTTTTCTTCTCTCCCAGTATTATCTTTCCCAGCTGTCTTCCTTCTTTACTGAACATGACTTGATGCAATTCCATTCAAAGACATATTTTACGTCAATAAATAACAATTATAACTATAATTGTATAATGTCTGCATTGTCATTTGCATTTGAAAATAAACTGAAAAAGGATGTAATCTGATATAACCAAGTGAGCAAGATTATAAGAGGATGGTGAACGAAAGAGATGAGAAGCACAAGCTCCTCTTATTTAAGGTATTATGACTAGTAACAGATTTAAACGTAGTTTAGGGCCCCAAACCAAGCGGATAGTTCCAGGTCTGAAGAGCAAAGCGAATGCGGAAGTGCCTTAAACCTGCATTCTTTCTAATGGTAAGCAGGGGGCGACTGCACTAGCTCCAAAAAGAAGTCCGTTTGTATAAAAATCTATGAGAAAATGACCCTACTTCTCACTTGATTTATTACCCCAATAAACAGTTTCCTAATGAGTTAATGGTCTCAATCACTAGTTTCAAGTCTTCTTCAATACAGCATGATATCATTTTGTAAATTATGGTCCCATTTAATTTAAATTAGATGATAAACCAGGGTATGCTTTAGGGCATGGTTATGTTTTGATTGACAAGTTGCTGCGACGGCGACAACGTTGGTTATGTAATGTAAACATGGCGTAACCCCAGATTCACAGCTCATGAAAGTTAATTGTGACATTTTGGTCACCTAAAAAGTCTTGTTCAGCATTTGGTTAGACTGAAAGACCCTCTAAGGAGTTGGATGTGCATTTTTCCTGGTAAGTAAACCATTTTAAGGTAACCATTTTGTTTTAATGGTTTTAAGCCCATTTTTCGCTAGCGGAAATAATTAGCATCAGCATTACCATTATCACAGTTAACCATATACTGTAATTGCACCCTGTTAACTAAGCTACCAGCGAGCGCTAGAGTCAGCTACACCCTCTCGTACAAATATGGTCACTTCTCATCACTTCTGGTTCCAAAAATCTAAGATGGCGACAGTCAAAATGCTAAACTCGAGGCTTCAAAACACGAGTCCACAAACCAAAGGGTGATGTCATGATGGTTACGTCCATTATTTTTATACAGTCTATGCCCCAAACAAAATTGAATTAGGCGTTCATTTTGCATTAGCATGTGTGTGCACTTCCAACAGTTTTGGGTGGTTGGTGTATTCTGTAGTGTATATTTAGCTTATTATGCACTTCTAAACTCAATTAGACTTAAATTGCCCATAGGTGCAAATGTGAGGGTAATTCCTGCTAATTCCAAAAGCAACAGCGCAATCAAATTCAAAATGAAGTTAGGGCATTGGGGCTGCATATTCTGAGGGATCAAAACTTTGGAAGTTAGTGTATAAATCCTGAGGACAGTACCTAAAAAGATTCTGCTGGTTGCAGAAATATTTGAAGGTCCCTCCATCAAAACATAAAGAATAAAAGGTCCAAGAATTAGTGCAATTATTAATTCATTTTTCTCTTACATTTTCTCTTAATTAATGGACTCATTAGGAAGATATCTGGTCAAATCCTAGTGCCTGTGTGGCTGTGTCTTCATAAACATACAAACACAGAAGTAAAAATCAGTGAAAAAAAAACAGTGGGTTAAGTCATAGTCACTCTCTCCATTGTTAGTCTCAAGCTAGTGCACATAATGTCCCTAAGCTGTCCCTGCCTGCATTTAAGACTGGGTGTGAATCTGTCTTGTAGCTGTGCACAATGATTGTGTGTGTCCATATGTGTGCATGATAGCCTGCACCTGTGTGTGTGTGTGTGACTGTATTCCCTGCACAGCTCCTGTCCGTTGTCAGTGTCAAAGCTGGTCCGTTGGGCCTTTCAGTGCACAGGTGGCGATAGACTGGCCCCTAATGAGTCCATATGGGACTGTCTGGGAGAGGTGTGTGCTTGTGCGTGTGTCTGTCTGTGTCTGTGCTTGAGTGTGTCTTTGGCCATGAAAGTCAGTGTGCACTGTATATATTGATGTTCCAATTGTGTGCATGTGCATTTAAGAGGTAGAATCCTGCTGTAAGTGAGAAAGAACAAACCACCTTGGGTGTGTTGTTAAGAAGAAACTTCAACAGAGGGTGAACTCAGTGAACCTGCCAACCACTCGTGTAAATGGCCATGTTGTTTTGGAAGGTGTTTGTGTGATTTTAATTAGTAGATAGAGTTAGCTGCAGTGTACTCAGAAGCATGCAGTTTTTTTTATCCCATCTCACCTGTCTACTCTTCTTAAAGGAGTATGCTATAGGCATGCTTGCCTGACTGTATTCCCTCCTTCTGTGTGTATATGCATCTTCAAGTCAGATCCCATATCATTAAGCCATGTTATACTGAATGTGTGCATGCTGTTTGTGTTCTGATTCTCTGCCAGTGGCCCCAGGACACAATGTGTCAGTGTGCAGCTATATTCACACTCATTCTGTTAATAAGAAGTGTTAAGAGAACACAGACTCAGACTTGGCATGTTTACAGGCAAACACAGACACACACGCCCTAAAAGAAAAAATAAATCGATTAATCAACCTTTTACCTACCTACCTGCATGCTTGTACACACACACACACACACACACACAAAACAGACAAGCATACATTCACTTGTGTTGCGATTTCTCAGCAATATATTGTGTTAAGAAAAGGATTAAAACATGGATTCTGTAACCAGTACTGTCCAACTACAACTTTATTATGGTCAGCATTGTGAAAACTGTCAAGCACAACTTAAAGATACCTTTGTTTCTGAAGAGAATGACTAATAATGTAAAATATTTGGTTACCTCAAATATCTTCATTTTATATTTGTTTACATTAGGCAAAAATGGTTCTGGTAATACAAAGTATAAAGAAAAAAGAACAGGAAATGCAAATGAGCTGCTGATTATCCCTCAAACTAATTCATTAATCACTAAATGGTTAGACTCATTCCCTTGCAAATGAATTAAAAAAGTAGATTCTCACCTGAATTTTTGTGTTTCTGTGTCTTGTAATGTATCTTTACCCATTTTTTAGATATTAAAAATAAATACAGATAAAGCTCAATTTCATGACACAAAGAGCTGTATTATGTAGAAGTAGAAGGCAGTTTAACAGTTCGTGTAGATATGTATGCAGCAGTTATATCAGTTAAACTGACTTCAGTCAACAAACAACAAGATCTGTTATGTGTCTCCTGCAGTTGACAGTGTGTACACTCCACCAAAAACGTGAGTTGTGTGTGTGCATGCATACATATTTTTCCATTTGTGTTCAAATGTGTTATCTCTGTATCTGTTGACACAACATAATGTGTGTGAGTCACTGAGCTGAGTCAGTGGTTTAAAGCAGGTTTGACATGTCTGTTACATGAAACCTGTTTTTCACCTTCTGGAATAGAGAGATGCCTGCAGAAACAATAATAAAGGAGGGAATGAACTCTGTGGAAGATCAAAACTTTCAAGTGTCAATTTTGATTATGTATGGCACAAAGGATCTTCATTAAACATTTTGATGTGCCTTAATAATGTGAAAAAAAACTATTTCATCCGAACCTGCTTCTACATTAGAGGTATACTTGTTTAAAATGTGTTAGAACGATTAATGTAGAATAGCAAGGACAACTTAAAAAGGAATAAATCAATTTGTGAAAAAAATATCATTCAAGGATGTCTGATGCTTTCAGCAACCTAATAATTAGAGTGTCAATGGGGTATTCATGATTGTTGAGAGTTGTTTTAATCTTGTCAGGATATGTTTAATGCTTTTGCTGTCATTTTCTTGTTCAGTTTTTATTTTTGTCTTCATGTGCAGCAGAAGGACAGAAACGTCCCTGACAAAACCAGTATGTTGTCAAATTGTTTAATTGATTACATTTTTCACAGATCTGGAGACAGATACTCTCCTCATTCATCCATCAAAAATGTTACAAATTGATCAAATTAAATGACAAAGAGAAGATTACAATTGGATACGCTTGGTTGTCTGCAAAATAGAGTAGACAACCACTTACTGGTGCATTGTGATTCAGCACTTACCTCATTGGCTGCTAATTGAAGACAAATTGTATTAACATCTAAATGACTAATAACGATGTGGGAGATTTTCTTCTTGCACTTTGCTGAAGTCACCAAACAATGAAGGAAATTAAATGACAAGATGGTAGTAACAAACAAAGAGAATTTAAAAAAAAAAGTTTCATCTTGTCATTGTGTCTTTAATACATTCTGGTCTGTTCCCCTTAATATGTCAGACATCACTTCATAACTAAGAACCAAAGTGACTATATTGTAGTAATAATCCATCACAACATTTGAATACAACAGTCCCCCCCTTTCACACAGCAGATGTAGGCCTTTCACAAATATAATTGGGAAGAACTGGAAGACCGCAGAAGGAGATGTGTGAAAAAAAGATTCATTTTAAATAGTTCAAGAATACTTCCTCTCATTTAGCGTGAAGAACGTTGTCACTGTCTAACATTTCACATAATAAAACAATCTCCTCTCACACATCTGAGTAGGAGGAATGAGTTAGGAAGGAAATTTGATATATTACAAGCAGATGGAGTGAGATGGATAAGAATATGACCAGGATTTAATACAGCACTTGACCACCTACTGAGAATAGAGCCGTATAAAACACAGGGAGGAAATGCAGCTTAATGTGAAAGACGTGGCTTATGAAAGGGAGGAAAATTGATGCTTTATTAGTATCATGTTCAACAGTCAATTGACCATTGATTTGATTCATGAACATCGCTATGCCAAAGTTAACTCCCCGGGATGCCAGTTATTCCTATAAACTGAGACAAAATGTGACATTATGAATAACACATAAAGAAGACAAGACTAATGTCATTGATGACAAAACTGAGATTACGAAATTCTTTGGATAAATGAAATGCAAATTTAACAATGTATATTGTCTCCAGTGATGACATGGAAAATAGCCATGGTTACAACTGGTAAATGGCATTAAACCACATGACATTGATGCATTTAGGATTCAATCTCCATAAATCACCCAGTGCAGTGGTCAGACATAATGAAAGTGTAAACAATATATCTAACTTTTTGGTTTGATTATGCTTGATCGATCCGATAAGGAGAAATGCTCAAAAACACAAGCAGCAGACAGTTTCATTAGTAACACATGGTAGTCAGGAGAGATTCTATTTTTTGATGCTTCTGTTGGAGTTACACCCTCAAAAGATACATGGTGGTCCATGTCCTGCCAAGTGCTTATCACTAGAAAATGTCAGTCTTTCAGAAATGGAAAAACATTCAATCAAAATAAAGCCTTGTGACAACGCATTATGTAATAACACCGCATTATGTAATAGCTTGACAAAATGTAATGACTTTTCACTTCATTATGTAATAACACCCGCATTTTGTAATAATCTGTATTTTGCAAGAAACAGCCTGAATGCAATATGTAATTACTTTTCCCTGCATTTTGTAATAAATTATTACATATTGCAGTGGTTATTACAAAATATGGGAGTTGCATTTTTTTTTAATGAAAATGTAATAATATGGTACATTATGTAATAACCAACCAAAACAGATGTCTTCATTCATAAAAATTATTATAACATTATAACAACAATGTTTATTTTATGCATTTTAGCCTGAATCATACTGACTCAAAATTCATTTCATTTTTAGATACTATTGGTTGAGTAGATCTCTCATAGATCATAACTACATCAAGTATCACTGTATTCCTCAGCTTAATAGAAACTGTACTTGAGGATTCATACAGACATAGAAACTGGATGACACTGAGTGTTATATATATATATATATATATATATATACTGACACAAACATCTAAGTACTGGTACACACAAATGTCAGACACGCACACACACACACACACACACACACACACGTTGTCCTAGGTCACTTTTGCACTTCTGGGGACATTACATAGACTCACATTCATTTCCTGGAGACTTAACCTAACCCTAATCATAACCACTACTTGCCTAACCTTTACCCTAACCTTAACCACTTACCCAAAAATCAGCATTTTACCAATTTGAGACACAGCTTTTGTTCCCAGTTGCACGAGCAGTCCCCAAATAACTGGTCTTAAGTCTGAAATTTGTCACAGAAAAATAGACAAAAATGGTTGCACAGCAAAAGACCAATTTTGAACAGTAGATTGTTTATTCTCACAATGCCAAATTACGGTATGTTTGGGCAAAGAACATGTACAATATTGTAGTGCTCAGTAACACTATGGATGAACATTTGCATACATGTCTGAGATGCGCAGCATAGTGACTAAAGGTTATTTCACCAAGTTTTGCCCTGGCACTGGGCACCTCTAGCAGCCCACTCCCACTTGACCTGAGCGGCCTGGCAGGAGTGTACTCCTTAAACATGTCTGTAATGTATTTGGTCCCACTCCATTATTGATTTATAAACAAGCTGCATTCCCTTATATTCAAGTCTGTGGCTGACAGGAAGCCGATGAAGTGACTTAAGAATTGAAGTGATGTGGTCTGACCTTTTGGTCCCTGTAAGAACTCTTGCAGCTGCATTTTGAATAAACTGAAGCTTTTTGATGGTCTTTTTGAGGAGCCCTGTCAAAAAACCATTGCAGTAGTCAACACTGCTAAAAATAAAAGCATGAATGAATTTTTCCAGGTCGGCTTTTGACATGAGGTCCTTGAGTTTGGCTGTATTTGTAAGATGATACTGTTACTGCTTGTATGGGCTATTTAGACTAAGATCAGGGTCCACTATGATGCTGGTCTAATTGAATATTTGTGAGGTTTAATTTACCTTAATTGTTAAAAATATAATGTGTCAAGATGAAGACATCCATTTTGGTTGGTTGTTACATATGCACTGTATTATTACATTTTCATCATAAAAAAATTGCAACTGCTGCATTTTGTAATAACCACCGCAACAAGTAATAATTAATTATAAAATGCCGGGAAATTTACTACACATTATGTTAAAGCTGTGTATTACAAAATGCGGCAGATAATTACAAAATGTGGATGTTATTACATAATGAAGTGAAAATTTATTACATTTTTATGGTGCTACAAACCTTAGGATGGACAACCATTCATTTTTGAAATTACACAGCAGATTTTAAAAAGGCTGTGAAAGGAAGGTAATAACCACTTCAACTATTCAGTGAGAAAATGTCATATAGAAAATGACTTGGCAAGGAACCATGCAGAGCTATAAGGTGAGGATACTAAAAAAAACAGCACCTCACTCACGCCATTCCACAAATAAATGCCATTTTCTTTGAGAGGCACAAACCAGAGTACATTCATCATCTGCTACAAAGTCCTGCAGAGAATCTCCAATTTTGCTGCAATTTTTTTGACTGTAATTGACAGTTGGCATTGTCTACCATGTACTCCTTGCAATGGGAACAAGCCCAACCACTGATAATACACTATATATATATATATATATATATATATATATATATATATATATATATATATATATATATATATAATGTTGAAGTTACCTCAGTCAGGGAGGTTTTCTTCCATTTCCCCAAGATTTTAGAGACATTTACAAACCAGGCCTCAAGAGGACATAAGATAAAAGTGAGAAGAACAGAGAAAATAATGTAAGTACATACAATAGCAGGGAATACTGACACGCAGAAAGACAGCAAACACCATACACAAATAGATGTGATTCACTGTAAGTGCCTTAATTAAAGCATGGGATGTGCTGTGTAGTTGCCATTTACAAATAATGGACCTGTCATATGATACGGGAAGGAGGCAGTATGGAAAGTGGGGGATGCTACTGGTTCATTGGATGCATGTTTATGTAAAGGTCAACCTTATTATGCTGATATAGAAAGAGCACAGTGGCCTAAACAAGCTTGTCAACCAAAGCAAGCAAGTACCTGTCAGGGTTACAGTGAGCAGAGGCAGAGTTAGTGATGATTTAAGCTACTCCGGTGCAGACAAAAAGGGGAAATGGCACACATTTCTTGTACAAAGATGTGATATCAGAGAGGCAGAGGCAGGGCAAAGTGTATACTATCCTGGCTGCAGAGACTAGTATATAACTAATAACTTATATAATAATAACTAATAACTTGAGAAAGCTAATGTGTGGATGTGTGATATTATTTTGTCTTTATAAAACACTGGCTTGTATGTGCAGCAGTTGTCTCCAGGTGTGTTTGTCTGCCTGTTGGTGTTGGCATTCATCTGATACCAATACACATAGCAATGCTATCACAACCTCCATATTACAGTGCATACAAGCCCCACCAACACTTTGGGCAAGTTCTATATTTTACTTTATGTCCATTGCTTTCTGTCGCTTACTATACATATCAATTATACAGTAATATGTGTTAAAACCAAATAAATGAATAGCATGTGAATGTGTTGTGCAGTCACTGTTGTGAGACTGAAACCAGGAAGAGAGTGGAGAGATTACAGCATAATGCATCATGAATGCATGTTTGTAGCTTGACATGACAGCGCTCCAGTTTTACTCAATTTTGCTTTAATGTGACTCCAATCATATCCAGAATGTGAAAGGCATGGGTAAGTCGGGGAAGTACACAATTTGAAAATCAAACCAACCATAATATCTCAATGATTTTGAAATAAGTGAAAGCTCTTCCTATAAATGCTGCTAAAAGTTGTAAATGAGGGGTGCTAGACACACAGAAATCTGCACCCTTAAAGAGTTTAAAGAAATGTAGAATTCTGATCAAGCTTATTCTTGAAAGTGAAAGCAGTGTAATTCTGTCTAATGAATTATTCATTTCCTCCCCCCTCCACCCTTGATTCTCCCTGACAGGTGCCTGTGCGCCCTCTTCCATTACCCATGTCATTTCCTCTCCTTCAACTGCAATCCCCTCTCAGGTCCTTAACACTGATCCCTGAGGACTGACATGCAATTGGGAGGAAGGGATGGAGTGGGAGGGAGGCAGAGAGGGAGAGAGGAACTGTGAGAAAGCAGGGTTAAAACTGGAAAAAAGGTTTGTTTGTCTGTCTGTATGCAAACATACATACAGTAAGTAGACTTATTCACAAGGCAGCCAGAAAGTTTACTAAGCCTTGCCTAAGTTAAAAAGCAGCCTGAAACCTTGCAGTGGCACACAGTATAAAACACATACAGCCAGATAGACAAATGCTCCTCCAGGCAGGCAGTCAGACTTGGATATACCACCTTACCAACTGTACATTCAGCTACAGATGCTGTGAGAACCAGCTTGTAAGCCAGCAGCTCACAGACAGACAGCTTTCCATCCAAAAGGCAATCGGATAGACATGAAGCCTAGCTCACCAGTCAGGCTCACAGACAGATAGACAGATAGAGCTGCTGCTGCTTTGGTGCTGTTCTTCCCCTCCAGTGACGCTAGATAACAGCATGCAGCTAGACATAGTAATCCACCATAAAAATACTGTTAGAGCTACCCAGAGATAGATAAACGCTGACAGAGGAGGAGGAGAAGAAGGAGGAGAGAGATAAATGTGGGAGGGGAGGGGTTAGAGGATGGTTGGACATGGAGGGAAAGAGGGTGAAAGGATGGGATACAGAGAGAGAAACAAGAGGGGGCAAGTGGAGGAGAGAGGAAGCAATAGGAGATGAAGAGACAGAAGAAAGGGCTTGTAGTGGAGAATGAGGAGCAAAAATAGCAAGTGTGAAGTGTGAAAAGTGACTATCCTAAATGGTTTCTCTGTCTGTTTGTGTGTCCCAGACTGGGGTTACACCACAGGCAGCTGCATTCCTCTAGATGCCCCAGACAATGGTTGATTAATTGCAAGAGATGGAAAGAAAGCAGCAAAACAGCAGGTATGAGTAGAAATGGGATATGGGAAGAGGAAAGGGAATAGACAAAAGGGAAAAGAAGAAAAAGGGAAAAGGTGGGTTAGACAGAGTGAGAAATGAATGATCGTGGCTTAGGATCAGATGTTTCTTTGTGGCTCTAGTCTTTGTTTCTGTATCTCTTCCTCTCTTTTTCATCTTTCCCTCCTGCTGTCTCATCCACTTGCTCTCTGTTTCTGCTGGCTCTCTCCATCCCCTTTCCTCTCTCTCTCTCACACACTCTGTCTTTGACTCCAGACAGTGTTGAATGTAGGTCACCCTGTCTGGAAGCCCCCCTCTCTCTTTCTCTCTCTCTTTCTCTCTCTCTCTCTCTCTCTCTCTCTCTTGCCATTCATTCATTACACCATTTTCTGCTTCTCCTTCTCCTCCACTGGGGCTGCGATTTCTCCGGGCTGGGTGCCGGTTGCTGAACAGCTTGCCTGGCTGGATACCGCTGTACTGGATATGATTTATATTGCATATGGAGAGTGCAGAATCTGCACAATCACAAGGCCCGGCTGCATCTATATCCTGGAATGAGAGAGGGAGATTTCCATCGCTTTATCAGCAGTAGCGCGCAGGTGGAGACTGAGCTTAGCCAGAGCCCAAGGGGTCAGCTGCTGCAAGAGTGTTTTCAAAGCAGAGCAGGGAGAAACCTTTGGCATCGCTCCTGCCTTCTCGCTCTCATCCAAAAAAAGACCCCTGGAACATTGCATGTTCTTTCGCTTCCAAAATCCACCACATAGGTCCAAATTTCCTCTTCTCTCCTCTCACTTTTTGCATGTCTCTCTTTTTGGCTGGTAGGTTGAGTTATGTATATTCCCTTTGTAATGACGATACTCCAAATTTCTTAAAAACAACTTTTAGCACAAGGCATCAAAACCAAAATCTGTGAAACGACTGCTGGTTTTTACAGCAGATCTCCATTAAAAAACACGAAAAATGCTGTGCTGTCTAGCTTTTGCTCGCTCCTCGTCTGTTCCCTTCCAAAAAATATGGGAGTGGAGCAGAGAAGAGTGTGTGTCTGCTTCCCCTGCCTGCCGCAGTGCAGAGCGACTGGCTTGGAGAAGTGAGGGAGGCAAAACGCAGACTGTTGCTAACTCTGTGGTGGCAGACTGGCAGAAAGTGTTTTGTGTGTGTGTGTGTGTGTGTGTGTGAGTTTGTCGCTGGCTGCCTGCACTGTTGTGCACAGCAATCAGCTGAGGCCATCAATCAACTATCAATCACTGTCACCCGTGGTCTTTTGTCATAACAAATAGCTGTGTGTATTTGTGGGAGGGTGACTGGGTGTATAAGTGAGTGTGGGCATGGCACTCATCAACTCAGACACCACACAGACATGTACACATATACACACACACACACAGTTAGCCCAACTAAAGCTTAGTCATCTATTACAGTTCAAATACCTTCATGTTGTAAAATCTTGCATTTATTAACTGTAGCAAGACAATTACGATTTTATTACCTTACACTTTCTTAATTATTGCCATTCAGTGATTATAGTGAAGTGATTATAGTGATTATATTAGGGCAACCTGGATTGTTTAGTCTATAAATAAGAGCAGGTGTTCACACCTCAGCCTATAGACCCATGCTTACCTGATACAACAGCATCTCAGAAGCAGATGTTTCTTTATTTCAGCAGATGCCTCTTTATTCATGTTCACTGATAGTCTTTACTTATCCTATAGAGAGCAAAAACTTATGCTTAGAGCTCTGCAACACAGCACACTGCAACAGTAATTTGTCAGCTGTGGCTGAGAAGCGGAAGAAGACCACAGGGACAGACTACAGATGGACTACGGACCACCATGACATAACTGAACCGTTAGAGATCCAACAGCAACATTTGCTGCACTGTACAATCTTGGTAACAATTATAAATTCATATCTTTTCAGTTGTGTGAGTTTTTTAATAAACTTATTTGAAAAGATAGCACATAATGGTGATGCTCAATATCAGAATATTTCAAGTACATGGAGCCTCTGAGGAGCTCCCTCTAAGGAATACTACCATGTCTGCCTGCATGTCTGTGTGAAATAACAGGAAATTGCTTTACCCTTGATTCTGAAGTGTCCAGCGTGGAAAGACAGACAGGAAGAACGGTAGTGAAGAAGAAGTCACACACCTGACACAGAGACAAAGCCTGTTATTTTCCTCTCATCTCCATCCTCTTCCTCTCTTCTCCTCCTCTGCCACTCTGTTACTCAGTCCTTCTGAGGGAAGAGCTGACATTTTCCGCTTGTCATTCAGCTCAGCTCCTGAGGTGGTAGAGTGTTAGTAACATGCTGTAACAGTGTGAGACTTGTTCCCATTTGGTTAGGATTTGTTTCTCAATGGGAGGTCGAGGGATTTTCATATTACATGTGCTGGTCAGTGATTTTAGTGCATATGTGAATAATTTTGCTTCTCCTATCTCAGTAATATTTACAGCCCCAGTTGCCAACAATTATTCAACACACACATTTGTCCCATCCTGAGAGACACCTTGTATTTTAAAACAGTATCTCTGATTTTTTTTGTGCACAAACAATTTTGCTTCCTAGAGTGTTTCCACCATCCAAGAGCACAATTGGATTTCTGTGTGACAAGGGAAGAAGTAGAAAAGGTTTTTGACAACCTGATAGGTGCCAATTCATTTTGACACCAACATTTATTTGAATTCATTTTAGACATCTTAGTAGTTTGCTGTCGATATAAATTGATATTAAAGAAACTGAATAATACTAATATTTATAACTTTAAGACAGAAGATCCTTGTCTATTGCAAACCATCTCCTGTAGTTTAGCAATGGCTTAAATGCCGTCAGTAACAATGTTTTGTTACCGAAGAGCAAGGCAAATGCTTTATTACCCACTGACCCCTGTCATATAAATCCTGTCTGAATGGGGCTTTAGTGACAGTATATCTCTTGAATATTTGTGTACAATAATGGAAGACAAACCATAAAAGTAGTAGACTCCTTTACCATACTGCTGCTACTGAAGAGAATGGATTTTTACTTGAATTCCAAAGTTCATGAGCAATCTGAAACATGCTTTTAGAATTCAACATTATTCCAAAAATGCAAAATGACAAGCTGAAACAATGTACCTGAAGCTGATATTTTTGCATGATCAGGAATAGATCACAATCATACTTCTGTATCCATTCTTCCTCTTTCATGAGACATGTCTCCTCTAGCTCCCTCTTTTCTTTTTCCAGCTGTTGTACTCTCTTCTCACAGCTGTCCTCCACAACCAGCTCCCCTCTGAACCTCTCCCCCAGACCGTTACATTTGTTTTTCCAATGCTTCTCTCACTTCCTTCTTTACACTCAGCAGGGCCAAGGTCTGCAGACACGCCTTTGTGCGAGCTTCCCTCTTTTTTGTGACCTGGCTGAAATTGTTCTCCTTTTCTTTGACTATTTGCTCAAGCAGGCTCACCTTCTTTTGCCACCTTTCTTCCACTTCTTTTAGCTCGGTGGCCTACGCTGCCTTCACCTCTTTCAGGTCTCTTTCAAAGGCTTCTCTCATCCTATCACTATCCTCCTTCCAGGCAGTGCTGATCCTGTCATTTTCCTCCATCAAAATGCACTGTCTGTCCTGAAGGGAGATGATCTGCTTTTCCTCCTTTCTCATGCCCCCTTCTGTCTTTTGTTCTCAAAGCAAGGCTAATTTTCTCTTCTTTCCTTTTGACTTTCCTCCTACACTCTGTCAAATTGTTCTTGTTTGTGTTGTCTGTCCTCTAAAGCCTTGTCCAGCTTGTTCATATCCTGTTTCCCTGTAAACTCTTGTTTTTATTAACCGCTTTTACTTTTCTTCTCCCAGCTGAGATTCCATCAAGTAAGGTTGCCTTTTTGCTCCTTCAGGGCTACATTTGCAGAGGCTTTCCTCAGGTTGTCTTCTTCAGCCAAAAGGAGGCCTTTTGTAAGTGTGTGCACGTCAGAGGTGGGAGACAGTTGTGCAGCTCGGCTGTGTTGGTTTTGGCTTATGTAAGCATAATCAAACTGCTCTCTTCCAAATATATACATACGTACATGTAGTTATTTGCTAAAAAAACATAATTCCATTCAAATATTAAGTAATAAGTGTACGTGCAATACAAGTACTCTACATAACAGTCTACATTTTATGAGCATTCATGTCAGCATGTTTCAGTGTTTTCTCAGGGCATTAGATAAGCAGACAGATGGATGGTGCTCCACTGGTGTAAACAGCTGGTGGTTATTGAGCTTGTATTGCCAAAAGACGAAGGCTCAGTCCAGCCACTGGAGACACATGGCCTTCAGCTTCCAGACAAACATGGTGAAAACACACAGAGGACATGATTTTCCAGGATTTTAGTTTTGAAGCACCTCAGGGTTTGAGACATAGAACTCCTATTCATTTTTAGTAAGTGTTCTCATCCATACCTGATATGGAAAATGCTGGTTATAGAAGAGGGTCTTTTTTCTAATCCTTAAAATTCTTATTTTGTGTTGTAATTGCAGCATCTGAAGTGCTGATTGTGAAACTGCCTCGATGTTTTTGCATATTTACCAGAGATGACCTCTGAATCAGTGTGGCTAATATTGTTTACTCCCTTCCATTTTATGTTAGTGAAAGTTAGATTTCTGAATACTGTGCTCTGATTACTCATCACTATCACTGCTTGTGTTAACTATCCTGTTCCACCTACTGTATGTTCAATATGTTTAATCCAACCAAACTGGTCCAATACTACTGGAGACCTCTGAACTTAGAACACATAATTTCCTCTGCACAAAAGGAGTGTTTAGAACAGCTTTTAAAGTTTTTATAAACTGGGCATAGGCAGAATTGCTTTTTAATATCATATTGAAAAGCAAAGTAGACATCTAGGGCACCTATAAGTAAAAATTGCCTACTAAGTGTATAAAAAACAATTTCAAATCAAATCTTGCTGATTTGAAAATGGTTCTGGAGTCTGAAATAGATAACAATTTGGGGACAGAGGGTTATCTACAATAGTGTGATATCACAGAGATGAAGATATGTCATTCACCTGATGAAGACTGGGGAAACATAAACACAAGTGACAACCTCTTTAAAACCTCTCTCTCTGACTTAATCTGTCTATGTGGCTCTCACTGCCTATTATTTTCCTTCCCCCTTTCTCTCTGTCACACACACACACACACATACACGTACGTTGTCAGCCACATCCTCTGCCTGCCTGCCAGGTGTGAAGAGGGAGATGGCAGTCAGTAATTGGTGAGAAAGCACTTTGTCACTTTGCTGGATGGAGGATAGATTACATCCAATATGTTTCTAATACGGTGGAAGACAGAGAATAGAAAGCATATCCATCCTTGTTACAGAAACCCAAAGGCAAAATCCAAAAGTGAAAACTAAATGAATGTCCTGTCTCTCTGGCATTTTTAATATACAGTACAGTCATTTCACAAAACTGCTCATTTACAGATAATGGAAAATAACCAAAATATTTCCCAGCATACCAAGCAACACAATTACACTACCACCATTATCTACAAATTACAAATGATGATTACATTCTATGAAAATATTTGTGCTCTGTAAAACTGATAAAGCCAGACACTGTTTTTAATACATACAGCAGAGTATTTACAAAAGATACACAGGCTGTGGCAGTGCTAAGTAGTAAAAACCCAACATACATCCAGGCCTTTTGTATCTTTGACAGTGTGTATAATATATATAACATATCACTGGAATTTCAACTATGGTAAAACAAGGTAGAGGTTTGTCATTAAAGGGGACCTGTTATGCTTTTCCTTATTTTCAGACATATATATAATGTTATAATGTCGGATGTTCATATTAAACATGACAAAAGTGTCAAATAATGAGGTAAATGTATGTAGAAGTAATCCAAAAAGCACCAGCTTCAGGCTGCTCTGAATGCTCAGTTTCCAATGTTTTTTTCTACTTTCAGCCCAAGCCGATGTCCGCTTGTGACGGATTTCTTTATATGGTCATCTGCTCCATGCACAGCTCTTGAATTCACTGCTCTTCTCTGCTAACATTATGGCCTTTTTTCATTGTTTTGGGAGTAGTCACACTGAGCCATGACTCTAGTCAAGCTGGCATGCTTGTGTTTTTCCATTACACAGAAAAGCAAAGTAAAATCAGTTGTTTACCTGTTGGAGGTGTGTTGGTCGTCTGTAACCTGACGCACCAGATGGTTTGTTACACAGAACCACCTGAGAAGTTGTCCATGGAAACTGTTTGGATAAGGGCAGGCACTTTCAAAAAATACTTGACAGGTGATTGAATGAACCATCTGTCTATCATTGTCTTTCACTGTCTTACTTTGCAAGGCAGCTGGATTTGCGATGCTGGTTGGTCTGAACCACTGGTAGGTCAGACACAAGCGCAAAACTTGAAGCCTGACAAGTTGGATTCTCACGTGATCTTGTGATGTTGTGATCTCGTAAATCCAGCTGCCTCACAAGGTAAGGTTGTCTGCAGTTCCTCATCAAACATTTCACTGTGGCTGTTTCTGCTTGTACTATTCCTCCCTGCATTATTTCTAACTGATCTACTGAACAAAGAGCTCCAAATAGCTCCATATGTTGTTGTTTAGACCAGTTTTTTTAGTGCCACTACAGAAGCTCCGCTAATTTGTTTCACTTCCTGTAAATTCTTCACAACAAAAGTCTCACCTTATTTAGTCATTTAAAAGATTTTAATTTGAAGCAATAAAGCAGGAGACATCGGGCTTCCATTGGCGGTAACTTAACACGACTCTGATATGGCTGCCCTTTGGCAGCCTCTTGAACTGAAATGACTGTAAGAGACAGAGGCTGAACTGAGAGGCTGCATAAAGTATAGGATAAATGACTACTCTAGTGGAGTCCCAGAAAATATAAAAATATAGAGCTGGAAATTAGCATAATAGGTCTTTAAACATTTATAACAATGTCACTGACTTTGTTGCGTTCTGCTAGTTTCTTTCTTTCTTTCTTTCTTTCTTTCTTTCTTTCTTTCTTTCTTTCTTTCCCCCACCAATGTCCCTCCCTTCCTTTGACCTCGACCCTGATATTGACTGACTACACCATCAAACCCCTTAAAGAACAGAGCTTAAATTTTGTTGTGTCAAAACCATCTGTGTATGTGTGTGTGTGTGTTTGTGTTTGTCATCCTCCATACCAAGGAGGTAGTGAATCTCAAGAGATGTGAACCACACACACATGCTGCCGCCTCATCACCTGAGGTTCACTCCAGGGACCCTTCCATGTGTGTCATCCATGCAGTCTGCCCAGGGTGAGTTAGGAGGGGTCTCAAGAGAGGTATGAATGACACACGCACACACACACACACACATACACATACACACGCACACACACAGGCACGCACATACACTCATCTGGGCTCCCAAGAGTAAAGGTTGGAGGTGACAAGGTGACACCATGTCTCTCTGATACCTGGTTTCTGTCAGAGCTCAATGACAACTGGTCACTTAGACAGACACACACACACACACACACGCACATATATTAATATAAATGTATGTAAACACAGACAGATGAGCATGCAGAAACATGCAAACTTGAGACATCTACCCACCCACACACGTACAAACACAAAAATATAAAAATATGCAGATGAACTCAGGTATATGCACACAAATACATAAATGCAGGAGTATGCACACACACACACACACACACACACACACACACACACACACACACACACACATCTGGGCTTCCAAGAGTAAAGGTTGGAGGTGACAAGATGACAATGACAACTGGTCACCTGGACACACACACATGGACAAACACACACACACACACACACATCACTGTTCAAACATTTATTTCTGATTTAAACCATTCTTCAATGTTGCATGGCAGATTGAAGTGGTTGCTGCGGTGACCAGTCACCTACTGCAATGACAGAGAACATATTGTCTCACACTGTGGCACGTTCAGCATGGTGGTCAGATGCCAAATGTCATAAGTACTTTCATATCCATGTGCCACATGAAATGAGTAGTGCTGTTAACTCTCAGAATGAGTATGATTCCTTTTGTCAGCAGCATGAGCCTTTTACACCTGCTAAAGCCTGTTCATTATGTTTCTGTGTCACTCTTTAAGGATCAAAAGGAAATACCGTACATTAAGGCTCAGTCATACGCATTGATTAAATCATATTGTAATTGAGAAAATGTTAAAATGTAATTAGAGGTAATTATGTTGAAAATGTTTCTATCCAATATGACTCACATATACCAGAGTTGAACACAATATCATTAACACCTGTACACCTGTAATGCAAAACAATATGACAAATCCGCAAATAAATTACAAACATTTACAATGCTGGTTATTTTTTATCAGACTATATCTATCTATCTATCTATCTATCTATCTATCTATCTATCTATCTATCTATCTATCTATCTATCTATCTATCTATCTATCTATCTAATTTGATGCACCATTTCCTTTAGAGCAGACCACTTGAGTATTTGTATTTGTTTACACATGTATGTATTGTATGTTTCTGTATGGAAAACACTGCTGTGACACCCAGGTTCCATCTCTTCATCTTTATATAGAGACACAGAGATGTAGATTATATTTACAAAGTTGACAGTGTTACTATGCAACAAGTGCATTTTTGGGTAATGAAATGATGTTGCAAGAAATTAAAACTAATTATCTAAACAATTGGAAATGTACAGAACCATTGATGCTTAAACTTTTTTAAAAAAACTTTTAGAAAAACATTAAAACAATAAATATTCCCCTGTGCCTTTGCACATATTCTCTCAAACTTAAGAGTCATTTCAACTGACATAACATGACCTCATAATACTATGAGAATATAGGAAATATTTGTAAATGTGGTGATCTTACACATATTGATTTGTCACACATTTACCTGCTGAATGTGTGTGTTTATGTGTGTGTGTAGTCCACTTAATCAATCCCTTGGTAGTTTAGCCCTGTTTGCCTGTATTTGCTCTCCCCTACAGAGACAACCTTGAAATGCGACAGATGTTCAAATTCACCTTGCTGAACTTCACAAATCAAAGCTAGACCACTAATAATGAGCTCTTGTCAGTTGAGAAAGAGGAGAGATTGTGGGGGTAAAATAAGTACACAAACACACACACACACAGACACTCACACTCCTAAACACACACCTCTAATCATTAACAGCTAAGATAGGGTCATACTTTGCAGCTGCTCTTTCTGGATAAGATAAGACTTTGACTGCTGTGTGTGTTCTTGTGTGTGTATTTATGTCTGCATCTTTGTCTGTATCTGTGCCTGAAAACACCTGTTCAAACAAAGCTTTAGAAATACAACTGAATAAATACATTTCATATATACAGTAACCAGCCATCTGTCTCTTATAGGGTTGTAAAAGTCTGTGTTGTGAACATTGACTTTGATGACAGTAAAAATATAATAAATCAAAGAGCTTCATTGTATGTACTGTAGTTTAGTAATACACGCTGTGGGCCCAATTGTCAAGCGGGCGCATAATGTGTAGCGCAGCTTAGCACTAGCAAAGTGATGTTTTCCTGAGGTACAGTCATTTTCTATGATATGTGGACTATTCACTGTTCGTTACGGTGGTAGGAGAAGTGCAGTAGGGGGTAATCCAGTGGTCCATTGCAATTTTAGTGTCAGTGTTTTGCTCTGTCTGCCACCTGGTCAACAGTGTAGCTCGACTACACACAGTGCGCCTGTGTATTTCGATCTTTTCTTTATGTAAATATCTTTGGTGGAGGTGTATTTACATTCACCTATCCAAAGTCATGTGAACCCTCTTTATTCATGTTTCGCTGTTTGTGTGTTACAGTTTCATTATACAGTCTTCAACAAGTAGAGACTTCTAACTGCACAGAAGTGAAGCCTTACATTTGACTTTCACCAGCATATCCCTTCCACCTCAGCCTGCACATATGAGAGCCTCCTCTTTCCACTGATTAAATCCCTTTACAGCTGCAGATGGAGGCAGGTATGCAGTCCATCTGCAGTCTCTAATTTGAGTGACATGCATTGTCAAAATGTTATTACATACACCAGATCTACTGCTTATCTTGATTACTGGTTATCTTGATTGTTGCAAAATAATCATGCAAACTTTTGTGTTTGTGTGCACATTAAACTGGTCAGTTACAGTATGTGTTGGTATTCTACACAGACTGCCAGTTTACGCTGTGAACATAATTAGGGTTGTTAGGGATGATGACATCCTTGGGATGCATGGGGACACAGAGTTCATTCAGTACTATGAAAAATCCTGAGATAATTAAAACTTTTCTCTCTTCTTTACATCACTGAAACCCCTTAGGATTGTTCCCCCCCTTACTATATCCTCAAAACCACAACACCGGGTTACCAGGGGCAACAGCTGCGTTTTTTTTTAACAGGTCTGACCAAAGTAGCGCCTGAAGCATCGCATTTTTAATTGCGATAAAGGGTGACCTGTGGCTGTGATGAACAATACGATATGGTAAAGCAGAATCATAATTGTTAATATGATTGTGTTGTTTTTGCTTGGGCTTTTCATGTACATTGCAGAACATTCCCCTCTTAATAACCTCTCTTTTTAAAGTATTTTTTTTTTAAACTATGTTTTTTCTTTATCTGTCTGATTTTTCTATCTTCATTACTTCTATTTTTCTTATTTCAGGATATATCATTTTGTTTTTAGCAAAGTATATTCATAAGTTCACCTATTCAGGCCAATGTTTTTGTAATGGATCAACTCTCTATGATTCAAAGTTTCAGCAGGCTAAACTCTAAGCAGGGTTTGTGACAGCCGGTCACTATACAGCTCCATCAATATTTAATATGAGAAGATTTTAAGTTTTCATGAAACTGACTGGATGTACTCTGAGTGGGTGGCTGGCCATATGGTGTCAGTGTTCTCAATAACAGATGACCTCAGATCAGATTTATCTTGAGAGGGAGATGGAAAGAGACAAGAAAGAGAGAGGGGGGAGCTTTGGCAACACTTTTCATCTAACATTCATGCCAAAACAACAAACTGAGATAAATTGAACAGAAAGGGGGGGGGGAGCTGAGAGATGGAAAGAAGAGGAAAAGAGCAGAGACAGGAGGGAAAAAGAGATGGGGGAACTGAAAAAACAGACAAACAAAAAGAAGAAGAAAGAGAGCAAGAGAGACCTGCTACCATGAGGCCTCTGTAATGAGAGATGAACCAAGTTCTTCACCAAAATAAAACTGAAAAACCAAGAGTTTGACACGCTCTAAGACCTAAACAGAATTCAATATTTATTTGAGGAAAAACTGACATTGCCATGGAAGCAGCCGAATATGTCAGAGCATGTCACAGCCTGAGGGAAATCCAGTGGAACAACACATGAAACTGTTCTGAGCTCCTTCAAAAGTTGCCTCCACTTTTTGATTTTAGCTTTATGTTTTCTCTTCTATGGTATTCACCATTACTATTACATTCATTTATAAACTATATCTTATATATTCTTTTATTCTTTATTTCTTAATGATTTGTTTGCAACAGTTCTTTCATTGTAGTGTATAATGTAGTGTGTGTAGTGTGTAGTGGTGTGTTGGCTTTTTTAGCCATTAGCCTTTTTGGATGGCAACATTGATCTGATGGTATTCTGGTGCACCACATCTAGACTGAAATATCTCAACAACTATTAAAAGGATTGCTTTGAAATTTTGGACAGGCATTGACGGTGGCTTTGGTGATCCACTGACCTTTCCTCTATTACCATCATGAGGTTGACATTTTTATATTTTTAGCGAATTCTCTTGATGTCCAGAGGATTAAACCCACTGACTTTGGTGATACATAAATCAAATCTTGAATTTGTGAGGGGGAGAACAAGAGAGGTAGTTGATAAAGTGAAGTACAGGGGGAGGGTAAAGAGTTAGAGAGTGAGAAAGAGACAGTGAGGACAGACAAAGAAAGGGAGGAGGGAAAGGGAGGGGGGAGGGTATGGGGGGGTGAGTGAGAGACACCCAAAAGAACACCTGTTGAGATTAGGGTTGGCACGCGACCCACTCCAACTCGCGTGGCAGCTGCACCTCACTGGAACAATGGCAGTAAAAGAGAGAGACAGAGAAAGCGAGAGGAAAGTTTGAATGCACTACTTATCCTTTCAGGTCATGTGTGTTTGTGTGTGTGGCATACTAATGTGAACACTGAGTCAGAGAGGGAGAGTGAGGGATAAAGAAAGAAAGACAGAGAAGTGTGGGGAGCCAAGAAAAAGACATGCGTTAACTATGAAGCCAAATCTAGGTGAAAGGTCTTATTTATCTTTCAGATGTAGAATAGAATAGAGTAGAACATAATAGAATAGAAAAAAGGACACCTGCTTAAGGTACTGAATAAGGTGTTAGCTTAAAAGCCTGCCAGCTGTCACTCCAGGTGTGCTGAGTCCCCAAGAGTTTGTTGGAGAAAAGAAAAAATAAGTATGAAGATGTACTGTATACTAGACTATGATATAGAGAAGAGATGACAGACATAATATGAGAAGATGCTACATTGACATCAATGTTAGAATTTGCTTTTTCATTCCTCTTTCTGTTGAAGTATATATATTCTTTATTATTATTATTATCTTTACTGGGATGGTTGATGGTCACTGAGGCAAATCCACTAAGAGTAACACAGTACCGCACTCACTTAAATATAATCAAATTATGCTGTTTAGACCATTTCTACAAAATTTTGTGTCCAAGAAAATTTTAGAGTGACTTTAATCAGCAGGGATTTATAGTGTGTCTGATGTCGTTATTAACGAGTTCATACTGACCATAACACATTCCTATTGAGATGTTTTTGCTTTAAATCTGTATAGTATTTTGTGATTTAAAGTACTTGTTCCTGAATGCTAGATAGATATAGTCTTTATTGTCCTGCAGGAAATTAGTTTTCACAGCCTGTACATATTCCACACAGAAACATACAGATAGCCACACTGCAAAAGTACCAAAATACATAAACACATAGCATTCATTCCCCTGCCTGTATCCCAACACATACACATGTATCTGCACACACACCCACAGATGATTCTGGATCTATATACAGTGTCAGCGAGGCAGTTTGTTCAGTGCTACTATGGCAGAAGGGATAAAACAGAAGGGGTTGATCAGTGTCATTCGCTATTGCAAGTGCAAGGCGTGTGATGGCTCTGTCGTTCATGTCTGAGAGATTGGGTGTAGGGAAGTGGATGATTTTGGAGGCAGCATGTGTGATCCTGGTAAGTTTGTTTTTGTTGGAGATGGATAACATGGTAAAGAAACAGGGGGAAGCAGGATTATACTTCTGTAAAGCAACAGCAGGAGGTGGGGGGCAATAGAAAGTGCTTTGAGTTTGCGCATGACATAGAGTCTCTGCTGGGATTTTTTATGGATATCAGTGATGTGTTTATCAAAGCTGAGTTTATTGTCTAAAGTGAGTCCAAGATATTTGAAATTGTTGATCTGTTCTTCTGTCTTGCTGTGGATGGATGTGTGGTTCAGTCCAGTGTGGGGTGTGTTTGATGTGTTGATGAACAGTTCTTTTGTTTTGTCCACGTTCAGCTGGAGGTAGTTGCCAGTGTGCCATTTTGTGAAATGAGAAATGGAGTGTTGATAGGCTATGATGAAGTTATTGTCATTAAGTAGTCCCAGTATGGCAGGGTCATCAGAGTATTTGTAGTATGTGGTGATGGGTGAAGGGCTGATGCAGTCGTTTGTGTAGAGCATGTGAAGGAAGAGACTGAGGAAACAGGCCTTGGGGGCTCCGGTTTTGGTGATGATGGTTGATGATGTCACTGTGCCAATTCTTACAGCCTGTGGTCTGCTGCTGAGGATGTTGTGGACCCAGTGGATGAGGAGTGGAGGGATGTTGAGGTGGTGGAGTTTCTTGATCATCTGGTGGCGTTGAATTGTGTTGAAAGTGGAGCTGAAGTTGACAAACAGGATTTAAACGAAGTTGCCAGGTGATTCCAGATGTTGGAAGAGGGAGTGCAGGAAACGTGCCATACCATCTTCTGTCCCTCGTTTGGCCCTGTAGGCAAACTGATATGGGTCCAGCTGTGGTTTGATGGCTGGTAGGATGGTGCACACTATCAGTTTTTCCTGGCATTTCATGGCTATTGGAGTGAGTGCGACCGGTTGGTAGTGGTTGGGTTCAGAGGGATGGGGTTTCTTGGGTACTGGTGTAATGGTGGATGTTTTCCAGAGGGTATCGATGCTGCCCTGTAAGATTTTCAGAAGATGGAGTAAAGGATGGGGGAGAGCTCCATAGCGCAGAGCTTGAGCACCTTAGCTGGGATGCCATCAGGCCCTGGTGCCTTGCCACGTTTGCACCTGCCCAGCTGCTGTTGGACATCCTCTATTGTGAGGGATGGATGTGTGGGCTCTTGAGAGGGGAGGGTACTAAGCAGGTCCTCACAGGCAGCAGAGTGGCTGTGTCAAACCTGTTCAGGGTGTTAGCAAAGGTGGTGGAGTCTGTGATTGTGGTTAAGTATTGTGGTGATTGTGTGCTAAGTACTCCATCAAGGAATAGCCACTATACTATAGACGTGTGTACTATAACGTTTTCCTGCAGTTCCTTATTAAAATTGCATCGAGGAGCAGTGTGAGTTTATGAGTTAATGTTCTTATTTCCATTGCAGTTCTGCTCCATGAACACACAAATTGGAGCCCAATTACCCATTGCTTTACTTGGATGCACTGCAGATATGAGGCCATATTGAATATAATTGTACCCAGTGAAATGCATCCAGTAACGATGGTGACTATACTTTCATACTAATTTCCCAGTGGTGATCCAAGTCACCTCTGACTCTCATTTCATTTAGATACAGAGCACCTGACCATTTCTCTCTTTGCCTCTCTATCACACTCACATTTTATATATGCACACATACTTTCATTTTCATTTCCAATTCACTTCATATTTTGATAGCATTTACATGTGAAGAAACATGCTCTCCAGCATTACAGTGGTGGCTGATTTCAAACTACAAACTCCAAACTGCTTTACTTCTCCTTTATTTCACTGCCTGATCAGCCTTACCACAGTTATGTCATTTAAACCTTTAACACACATACGCATTTGTAGCTACTTGTGAGGACCATCACTGACATAATGCATTCCCTTGCCCCCTTACCTTAACCCTCGCAATGACAACAATGCCTTACCACAACCCTTACTCTTACCCTCAACTGAACCTAGACCTAATTCCAACCTTAACTCTAAAACCAAGTCTTAACCATGAAACAGCCCTTTGAAGGTCTGTCCCAAAGTGAGGACGGGACAAAATGTTCTCACTTTCCAAAAATGTCCTCACCTTCAAGGTCTACAACTCAAAGTAGTCCTCACAAAGATAGACGTACAAGTGCATATGCACACACACGCGCTCTCCTCACATCGCTTGGATGCCTCCCTATCTCACGGAGACATTATGTAATTCACCCCTGGTAACTGTTCTGGATGCTTGGTCTGATCTCTGTTACCCTCTGTAAATTCTCTGCAACACAGCCGAGCTGAGTCCTCTCTGGCTCTACGACGCCATCTAGCGACACTCCAGCACTGCTCCGCAGCTTATATCAAACTGTGTGCCTGCTTGGATGCTTGTGTGCGTCATCCACGCTCCTTTCAGTTTTTGACTCGTTACAGGTTGAAAAGTGAAATAAAACACGCATTATTATACTGGGGAAATCTGATGTGCCCCGAGGAAACACTTTTTGTCATCATGTATGTCTACTAAATGTGTTTTATAATTACCAAGAGCAAAAGGCAGTAAAATGAGAGATAAATTGTATTGCAATGATGATAACGCGGACAGTGTAATGAGGACATTTCAGGTTAACAGGATTGCAATAACAGGATGTGCCTTAAGTGAGATTAAGAAAATTTGAAACAAGGCTTCAAAGGTAATAAAAAGAATGATTGTGTTGTTAATTCTGTCCATTTTTGTACACAACTTGTTTCTTGTTCTGTAATAAATTGCGTACAATTTCCTCTGCGCGTAAAAGTAACACCCGTGTGCCAAGCGTTTTTCTGTCACCTGGTCTTGTTGTTTGTGTCACTCTACACGGAAAACTGCACTCGATGTCAGTTTAGATGTGTGCGGGTGTTTGCTCGCACAGGCAGTTTGCACACACAGCCGCATGCTTCTTCGCCTCCCTCTCTTCTCTCCGTCTGGTGTGCTGAAGAAGGGGTTGGTTCGATGTGTGTTATGTGACAAAAGACCGCCCAACCCCGCCTCGTAGAGAGAGAGAGGGAGAGAGACAGACAGACAGAGAGAGAAGGAGAGAGGTGAAAGCGCGGAGCATAGTGTTTTCTCACACCAGCCTTCATGATGTGTCCGAGGGACATTTCCCTGTTTGTGAGCCTCTCAATGAGACAGGCTCAACCGCTGAACATGGTCTTGTTCAACAATGTGTCCAAGATACATGACCTGGGTCAGCTACCACCTGTAGGCAAACAACCATTAATTAAGACAATTATGCATTAGGCTTCTTAACTCTAAAATATACAGTTCACAACATATACATCCTACTGTGTCAGCCTGTAAAGGTGGATCTTTAAGTTTAGGTGGGTTTATTCCCCACTAGCCTACATCTTCCATATACATTATAAACATTAAGTTATGCATCATCTGAATTACGCTGGCAAGTGTTTTGGTCCAGATTCTCCCTAATCGGTGTTATAGATGTGCACCATTCATAACCTCAAACCAGTCTGTGTGTACAAGTGGACAGAAAAGGGGGGTTGATATATTTCTTTTATTCAGAATTGCCACGGCAACACAGTGGTACAAACTGTACTCAAAGTTTCCATATGGTAAAGTACACTTCCCATACAGCTATATGTTAATGGCATACACATGGGCTGGTGGTGAGCGAGTAGAAAAGGGGGTCCATAACATAAGCCAGTGTCTCTTTAAAAAAATTCAAGTTTCTTGTTGTATTCTGGAATGAGGTCAGACACGAGGCTCCTCATTGCACGCGCTGATTATTATTAGATTCCATTTTCGCCAATCAGAGCCGAGAGGGGCGTGAGTTTGGCACAGAGGCAGGGTAGCGACAGCGTCCCATTGGTGGATTTTTATCGCCGTTGTATCTCGGGAAGGGATAAATGCAAGCAAGGGGGGCCGGGACTGGAGGGCTGCTTGAAACTCGACTGCAGGTCTACAGATGGAAGGCGGACAGTGTAACTCGCTGTAGGTTCCTTTTTTTTTCCTCCCCAGCATGCATGGCTTTTGTTTCTAGGAGAGGGGGACAGGGCTGATGCAGAGAAAAGCACTTACCACTGTACTTGGGAGCCCTTTGTAAATGCCCGAGCGCACAGTGTCGCACTCAGTCTGCGCTCTGCAGCTGCATAGACTATGTTCAGTCACCACCAGGCTGAATTGATTTTATAACACAGAAGGAAGAGACTGAGAGACTGATTACAGGGTACCTACACATTGGAGAGTGGGCTATGTCGGGCTGTTTAACACTCACAGAACCTGGAAATTAAACTTTTTTTATTTTATTTTATTTTTTTACACACCTAGCCTTTTTAAGGCTACACTGGACTGAACTGTTCACGAGTTTACTGTACATCTCAGGAGTGAATTATTTCTTGCGCCTTTTTTACTCAGCTCAAACTGTGAAGAGGGGGAAAAGAGCTGAGTTTGCTTTAAAGTGAATCGGAGGACCGAGAACAGAGGGAGAGAGAAAGAGCAAGTACTTCGCTCTCCCACATAACTGGGCAGCATGGTGCAGAAAATGAGCCACACAGAGAGCACCGCCGAGGCGCTGTCCTTTTTCGCCGGGGACTCGAGCTCCGACTCCGGGGCTTGCATGGACCTGGACCCGGCAGCCTCGCCTCTCTCCCCGGACTCCTCAGCCTCTTCGACGGCCGGAGACAAACTAGGCGAAAACCCGGCATGGTGTAAAACTCCCAGCGGTCACATCAAGAGACCCATGAACGCCTTTATGGTGTGGTCACAGATAGAGAGGAGGAAGATTATGGAGCAGTCTCCTGACATGCACAACGCCGAGATCTCCAAAAGGCTGGGGAAGCGGTGGAAGCTGCTCAGAGACAGCGATAAGATCCCCTTCATCAGAGAGGCGGAGCGGCTCAGACTCAAGCACATGGCGGACTATCCCGACTACAAGTACCGGCCGAGGAAGAAGGTAAAATCAAGCGCCTCAAAGCCGGGCAGCAATGGGGACAAGGGAGAGAAACTCAACAGTAGCTCTAACAACACCAGCACTAAGTCATCCTCATCTTCGAGGAAGAATGGATCCAAATCACCCAGCAGCAGCAAAACCCACAAATCACTTTTCGGGAGCAGCAGCAGTAGCACCAAAGCATCACCGTTTGCCTCTGAGCACTCATCAGAGCACCATCACAACTCTCTCTACAAGTCAAAATCTGTCTCCTCAGCAGCCAAGCAGATACCGGATGGCAAGAAGCCCAAGCGGGTATACGTCTTCAGCGGCAGCGCGGCCGGCTTGAGCGTCAGCCCCGCGTCCTCCGTCGCGGTCCCGGCCAGCCCCACGCTCAGCAGCTCGGCGGACTCCAGCGACCCGCTGAGCCTGTACGAGGACGCGGCCAGCGGCAGGGAGGAGGGAGGCGATTCCCCCGGCAGCAGCGGCAGCCTAGGCGGCTCCTCGGAGCGCCACGGCGGGCACACATACAGCAGTCGGCGGGCTTCTTCACCTACTCCCTCCGGCTCTCACTCCTCCGCCTCGTCCTCCTCCTCGTCCTCGGAGGATGAAGAGTTTGAGGACGACTTGCTCGACATTAACCCGAGCCCCAGCTTTGATAGCATGTCGTTGGGGAGCTTTGGCTCCTCGGTGCTGGACAGGGACTTGGATTTGAACTTTGAGTCCGGCTCCGGGGGTTCCCACTTTGAGTTCCCCGACTACTGCACGCCCGAAGTCAGCGAGATGATCTCCGGGGACTGGTTGGAGTCCACCATCTCCAACCTTGTGTTCACATACTGAGTGAGCAAAAGGTAAAAAAAAAAAAAAAAACTACAGGTAGCCTAGTGTCCTGCAAGCAAAAATATGACCACAAACAGAACGAGGGGGTCTCTGGTGCAGTGGGCGTAATAGTTTGTGTTCTAACTATGCCAGACTAGTAAAAACCCACTAAACTAGACCCCGTCCCTTCTCGCCCATATAGGCAAGAGCTGCAAGTCCTGGGAAAGCTAAACTTTAAAGCGAATATCTTGCTTTTTGCAGGCTACTTTTCTTTGGATGTGTGGACTGTGGGACTTGGTACAACCACGAAAGTGGAGGGAGTGCAAAACAAGAGAAGAGAAGGAGAGAAAATGAAAGACTGGCTGAGTTTCCTGTTAGTGAAACGCTCAGTCCTGGACTGTTTTGAACTGAACAACTTAACTGTGATTGATTTGCACGTTATGCGGTCCGCCGTTCACTTAATCAATGTTGTTGCTGATTTTAGAAAAGGGACATTTCACAACTTTTTACCGTTCGCCAAGTGAATTTCACCACTAAAAAGGTACAGAAATAGGACTGTCGTGCGACATTTTTACTGTGGTGTGTCACCGAGAGGGATTTTTAATGAAACCGAGGTGGGTTGATGTTTTTTAAAAGTCGAATATTTTCTCAAAAGCAAAAAACATGTTAAGCATGATAGCCTACTTTGTTCCTATCTTGTGCTGAGATTTTCTGTGAGACTGTCAAGCAGTTTAAAAACTAGTATTAGGGTTATTTAAATGGATAGGTGGCGCTCGCTTCGGTTCTTCTCTTTAAAAAAGGACATTGAAATAATCACCAGCTGTTGTAATTTTTCAAACTTCAGGATTCAGACGCAACTTCAAATCTGTGCTGAACTTTATACATGTGTTCTCTGCGATTCAGGACCAAAATTCTTTAATGTTAATTTCAGATGATAGCTATAGAGAAATCCTCACCGATTTTTTTTCATCCTCTGAGCTTTGTTTTGTACATGTATTCAGATGCCATTTTATATGGGATGTTGTATTTATATACTGGGCCAAGCATTTTTGACTTGATCATTTTTTAATTTCTCGTAGTCCTGTTTTTTTTCTTACACAGTTGTTTGTCAGTATGTCTGTGTCTGTCACATTTCCTTCTCAGGCGAAGGGCTAGAGTTTTAAAAACACACAACTTTGATTTCTTTTTATATTTAAATGTACACACTTTTTGGACACTTAAAAGAGAGGAAACAGTTTGATTATTTTCTCAGTGTATTTTTGTACAAATCTATATAGAAAATGGGGGAGTCAACAATCGGTGTGTGTAGCCTACTATTACAGCTGTATTGGGTTTCCTAATTTTAAGACCCCGGCTGGCTGGTTTTCATGCTGCCTTCAAGTGCTCATGGTAAACTCGTACTTATGAGTTTTTCTTGCCTGATCAAATGTTTTTGGAAGGTGAACCAGTAAAACAGACAATATGACACTGTGGTGGCCATTACTTAATTTTAGAAATTAAAGGCACCAAACTATTTTATACTGTAGTGACAGAACAGAGCAGAGCAGATAATCTGAATCAGGTGTGTAATTCAGTAATTTGGCAAACTTGGTGAGACTTTTACCAGCAAATACTGACAAGACTTATTTTGTCCAATTCCTTAACATCCCCTATTGTCAATTTAGATATACGATACTTAACCACCCAGTTATAAGGATACAAAAACGATTTTTCCCGACAGCACTTGAAAGCAGCACCAGTCTTTGTATCAGCCTACCTTCTACGTTTACAGTGCCAGTCTGCAGGCTCCTTAAAGACACAGGAACGCATTATTTCCGGAGGCTATTCCTGTGGACCATGTGGTTTGAACAGCATCACTCTCTTAATCAGCCACTCCTTTTTGCATTTCCTGTCTGATATCTTGCCTGTGACAACAAATGAGGAGATTGTAGCTTTAAATTTGACTTATTTCTTGATGTTTTCATTAATTGATGTCAAAATTGCCAATCAACCACTGGATTGAACAGGCTATCAATATAGCAAGCAAACAACAAGGATGATAACATCAAGCATATTCAAATTTCTGACTTGAGTTCCGCAACACCTACTTGTACTGCGTTTCTCATTGTATTTGAATATATAATCTTTTCTACTTGTCGGCTAACTATTAGCTAATAATTGTTTTAGTATCTTTATGGCATGGTGAATAGCATTTGTATTTCAGATTCAGGTTATTAGCTGTTGTGTTTTTCAGAAAAAAATGAAAAAATGAGGAAAAACGATGAAACGTGAACTCGATCTTTGTATATTTGACTGTATCATAAAGCAAAAAGATTGTGTGTTTATGTACGTTGTTGCTATCGAGGACAGGCACTGTCTAGAACTGCTATCTTTTACACATCCTTACTTACATTTAAGGTGGTCAGTTCAGGACTCTTTTTTTATATATATATGAAAGCATTTTAAATATATTAACTTTATTTTTCATCCATCCTGTGCAATATGCTGTGTAGAATTATCATTTATTGTCTCTAATCATGCCATAAACAAAGGAACCACCCTTTTTTTGAGACTCAGAGAAAGGGGGGAGAACTCATGCCAGCTAAATTTGTGTCCATTCACTGCCTGTCAGATTGTTGATATAAACTTGTGTACAGAACTTTTTCAAGGAAGGAAATAAATATCAGCTGGAACTGAAACTCTACAATTCTTCTCTTGATTCTTGAACTTTTGATCTCTCTTTGTCAGCAGTTGGCAAAAAGTGATGTGTTGGTCTAGATAATATGAGGTTCCATGGCTAATATCATCTCCTAATTATCATTACCAACTTGGTGTATTGATTAGTTTGTTATTCACCTTTTGGCATTGCTTCCCAAAAAGCTTCAAAGGGACAGTGAGAAATAAAAACAAGAACACACAGGCCCATCAAGGTCTTTTTACTCATCTCACCACTGCACCTGTTTTTTAGTAGCCATTCCATTCTTAATGACAACACATAATACACCTAGGGAAATAAAATGACAAGTAACTGCAAACCATATTATATGAGTTGTTTCCTAAAAGTTGTTAACATGAAATAAGCATCATACGTGGGCTGAGAAATGACTAGAAACTTGGGAGATCTCCATTTTAACTATTGCATTCCAAAAAATAAAAATACAAAACGACTTTTTATAGAGGGACAAATGATTGCAGGGACTTCTCTCTACAGAAAGGGGCTTTGTTTCTCCATACATTCTTCTTAGGACATTCTTTTTACAATGTCTTCTACAATGAGTATAAATAGCCCAAAGTTTAGCATTTGGAAAGCTTATCACTGAGCTATGAAAAGGCATACTGTTACTCTCAGCCACAGTAAAATAGGCAGGGCTGACTCTCTGTTTTATAGCAGCCCCCCGGCCTCTGTAGAACTGAGATGATCTTGATACTGCAAAGCCTCAGGGAAGCTTACAGCTCCACTGTGGAGCCTAGGAATAGATACATGTATATAGACTCAGACAGAGCAAATCAATAAAAATATTTTAACCCTATCGTCACGTGTATTTGATATTTCATGTTAAGCCACCTTAAGGCTTAAGTCAGCAACATGCATTCAAAATGTATCTTAGTAGAGGAGTGTCGATGTGAGACCCGCATGTCTACTGATGATTATATGGCCATATGACATGACCTAGCTCAGAGGTAACTGCGTCTATACAGCCACTATAGATCTGATTCTTGAAACTGTGTTGAACAGTTTTTCTCATCAGGAAGAAACCACATGAAAAGCTGGATTCTTATTAAACATGCATGCATGGCTCTTTAAACAGCCATGCAAAATTGATTTGTGGCTTGAAAGGTTAAGAATTCAAATGCATTATGTATAACGTAAAACTATTTTGGTTTCTGCATAAAAATAACAAAAAGCACATAGTTAAGTCTATGTCTTCCAGTAGACAGAATACACAAGTTGAAATCTCATTAACACTGATGCACATGAATTAATCTGTACATCTGATAATAGTTAATAGTCAAAGACTCATTTGAAGCCGAAAATCCAACATGAAATGTTGACTAATGTGCACTTCCTGTAAGCATTACAGGTGACCAGATGTAGTTCAATGTTAGAGGGCTACTTTGAACACATATTATTGTACTTAACACGTATTGTACTGATACTGTAGCCACATATACATATGTATATATATTACACAGATAATGAGGTGATGGAGGTGAGCAGTTTTTCCACCAACACGGTTTCATAACTAACATGTTTCTTGAGTAACCAGTTATGTTGCTTGCTTAAGTTTTTCTCGTTGGCAAAAATTTCAGCCTGCTAAAGGGTAAATATTGCCAACACTAATTAACTGAATGATAAGGGATAGTGGTGATAAAATCTGTTTATTTTAAAATACACCTCGGGCTTCATCCAAAGCAAACTGAAATTCTATTCTATTCTATTCTATTCTATTCTATTCTATTCTATTCTATTCTATTCTATTCTATTCTAGCCTGTTGTGCTGTATGCTGGCTGTCTGGTGTTCAGACAGTCATGATTTCCCTTCCCCCTCTCCCAGACAGACCTTTATTGTGGGGGAAGGGCTGGTTTAGCAGCAGTCAGCCAAGGGCCCTCCAGCATGCTGACAAGCATGTCTGTCTGTCTACGGTATGTCTATGTGTGTGTGTATGTGTGTGTGCGCATGTGTGTGCGCGTGTGTGTACATGTGGTTAAAATTCTATGCATAAAATAAATCACATGACATGGGTGTCCCCAACAAGTTCTCCAAATGAAACAACACAATACAGACCAGACACTGTATGTCAATGCCACACATGTTGATGTATGAGGAATACATCAAATGACATACAAATGTCTTTCTTTAATTGCTCTTCCTTGTCTCGCATCAGGCTCAGTGGTATAAAAGAGCAATGTGTAAGAATGTAACATCCTTGATTTGAGTACTATCAAGGAGTCTTCAGTATGCACTATGATCCTAGAAGTATGTATTAGTTGTGTGCAACTTCCTTGTCGCAGCAGTGTTCACTATTCTATTCTATTCTATCACCTTAATTAGTTGTGTGAAATTACTATAAAGGTGGCACAGATGTTAGCGTAATTGACTGTGTGGAGCTATTATGTATGGTATAAACATGGTATGGTATAAATGTACAATATGTTTAATGTTGTAATTGGATGCCAAATTACTTTAAGATAGCAAGACTTTAAGTATGTGCTTTTATAAAATTTCAATTATTTCTGCCATACTATGTAATATACATACATAGCAAGCCATTTCATGCTGCTCATTATTTTGTGAAGCTCTCACACATTGTACAGTATGTGGCCAAATGCTTCTTCAGTATATTTTCAATGAGCTCTCTTGAGCATGTCAAATTAGTTTAATTGTCTGTGTGTAATGAGTAGGTTAGTAGCAAGGTATATGTTTCGTAAAACTGTAATGTTAAAATCAGATTCATTTGATTCACCATTGTGTGTGTTAATTTCTCTTGGTAGCATGTGTCCTGATGCACAGTAATGGGTGACAGGAGAGGAGGTAAAGATCAGTGCAAGACACAAAACAGACTGTAAGCTACACATATAATGCATATATGATATACAGTGCATTATCATGGTACAATATATTCAACATTCAGTAGCTACCGTATGTTTAAAAAAGTTCATTGCTAGAATGATTGCAGCCGTGAATGTGCACTAGTGCATTAATCCATTACTGATTTTATGAGGCTGCTATATCTAAACCCTTGCAGCATCACCAATATGCATTTTGTCACAGCTTAATTGGCTGAGTGTAACTACAGACTCTGCACTGCAACATAAACAGCAGTCTTTTCAGCAGGCATTTTGTAATAGGCTACCCCGTGTATATTACTTTATTTCTTAACATACTGATGATAAATATGTATCATGCGTAGGAGATAATATCTTCAGTGTGTGGTATAATCTTGCAAATTTCCTAAGAGCTCCAGCACCTCTATGTGTGTGTTAAGCTTCTCTAAGCTGTATGTAGCCTGTTCAGTGTGCAGTCTCATGCTTGGCTCAGCTGACTCCTCAGTGGGAGATATGCAAGCAGCAGTCAGGGCAGAGCAGAGTGGAGCAGAACAGGCTGACTGCTGGAGTCAGTGGCCCAGTAAAACCACAGCAGGGGGGATGAGAGCTCTGCCGGAGGAGGGGTGGGGGTTATGACTGTATAAGTCTGCCTATCTGTATATGTAGCTGTTCTGCTCTCATCCCAGAGGGGATAGATGGAGTAGTGGTGGTAGTGATGGTATGACTATTTCTCCCCTCTTTCTGTTTTATGCATGTTTTTACCTTACTTCTTTCCTTTTTTGTCTCTACTAAAGCCATGTGTTTTTGTTGTTTTGACCTATGAGCAGTACCATTCCTTTCTATTATTTATCTTTATTTATATATATATATCTGACTGGCGTATGAAAGGAGGACACAGTGGTGGTGGTGTCTGTTATCTTTAGTTTTCTACTGTCTACTTGACTGTCTCAGTCTATATCGGACGTGTCCCTGTAGGATTGCATTCACACAGAACACAAACATCACACAAACAAGAGTACATACAGATGTTCCTGTTTGCTTTCTTGGTTTGTTTTCAGGAGCCAGGTAGTTGTGGGTTAAAGTGGTTCTGCGGTACTTCCTGTGTTTCTGTCTACCTGCCCGTATGTCTGCTAAGAGCAGTGATTGTTGGATTTGAAGAATTACCTTCCTGTCTAGTGGAAGCAAGTACAGCCTAACAGGCAGGGCCACACAGACAACATTTTTACCTGGTTGCTTAAGTGTTTGTGTGTGTAATGCTGCTTATGCATGTCTGTCTTTCTCTGGAGCTGAAAGGCAATGTGCAGAGCTTTTTCAAAAAAAAAAAAATCATGGGTGGATATGAAGAAATTAAATTGACCACATGTGTTCACAACTCTGAGATGCGCTTTGTCTTATTCTGATACAAAAACCTAAAGATCCTTCCCTTTTGATCACGATTTAACCAACGTTTAGGAAATAATAAGGTTTAGCAGCAGGTGTTAACAATAGAATGGACTGATGAAAACAAATAACAATGCAAGTATAAATATAATATATATATATATATATATAAGCTGGATGAATGAAATAATTAAATAATGATTGTGTTTATTAAATTCTCATTACATGTACAAACAGAAAAAGGTATTAGCTGTGAATGAGCAGGATAAATGAAGAAACATTTCTAAACCTTTCATGTCTACATTGATGTCAAATGATGCTTTTCAGTTGTCAAGGTTTCACCTTGCAGCAGCAGCACTGCTTGCTGTCATCGTTTATTTTTATGTGCTACTCTGTGCATTACAACTCAAGGAGACCTTTTTTCTTTTGTCTCTTCCTTTGTTCCCCTGCTGCTGCTGTCCAGACACAATGGTAATCTCCAGGCGGTGCACCCAGGAAAGTTTTTGTCAGCCAGCCTGTGCTATGTGCAGACAAATACTGCAAAGACAGAGTAACGCAGTAATGCAGAGTGTTTATTGTGACCGTTCTAAGTGTTACTTCTAGTAACCATTAGAATAAGAAAGAGCATAAAAGAGCAATAAAAGAGTTCTCATAGGAGAAAAACCTGCAAGATGCAAGATGCAAATAGCAGTGAATAAACACATTAGCCAGATGAATTAAAAAAAACATCAAATGAATAAATGGTAGAATAAATAAAATGAAATAAAATAAAATAAAATTAAAAAAATAAACATTCCATGATAGATAGATAGATAGATAGATAGATAGATAGATAGATAGATCAATTAGTGGAACTGAATAAAGTGATTAAGTTGGTGAGTTTAAATAAATCCTACACCAAACAATAACCTCCATGCTCCATGTTAGTAATGAGGCATATCCTCGGCCCGACTATATTGTTGTGTGCATAGTTGTTTGACTTTGAGAGGGCGGGACTCTTTGGAGAGCGAAATGAACTAGGCGCGGCCAAAAGGAGCCCCATCCATCTATCACACGTGTAGACAAAGGGGGACTCCACAACACAAAGCTAGACGTGCCCTCTCAAACTTTTTCCACGACGCACGGCGACACGCACAGCGCAAGGCACCCCCAGGTGAGTTGTCTCCGAGCGGGATACTGTCCTTGCTTGCACCCCTGGAGCGATTTTCGATTTTATTTCCAGTTAAAAGTTGCTACTGTAGTTGGTGCGTCAGCGCTCAAACTTGAGCACAAAGCAGGAGAGAGAGGGAGAGAGACATAGAGAGACAGAGGTAGCGAGGAGAGAGAGAGAGAGCGAGAGGAGCGGTCCCCTTTTCCTTTGTCTGATGCGGGGCGCTTTGAGGAGAGAACTTGAGGGGATGCTCAGGCACGCATCTTCACAACGCTCAATAATACTCAACATATGATAAATAGAATTAATTGGCAGTGAGCTTTAATTGAGGTGAGATGGCGTTTGTACTGTTGCCGTATCTTTGTCTCTTGGGGATGTTGCGACGCACAAGACAAAGCAGCTGCCTGTCAGAAGTTTGCAGAGAGAAGGACCTTTTACGCACGCTGGAAAAAAGACAAAGTGACAAGTAGTTCATAAATAGTTTGTAAATAGTCTTGTCCTCGTGCAGTAGTTTTATAACAGTGGTATTCGTGGTCTTGCGAAGTTGCCAATGCACTGTGGGAATTCAGAACAATGTAATCAGGTGTAAAGTCTCTAAGAAACAAAACAGTGCCTCAAAATTAAACTTGTTGCACGAATAAGGAATAATCTTTGGAGGCAAAAAGATGTTATGTTATGAAAAGAAAATGAGTTCATCTCGAAAATCACCAGGAAACTTGTTATAGTTTATTGGAAACAGAGCAACAGGTATAAGTCGCTGCAGCTTCTTTGTTACAGTAAAGGCTCCTTTGTTCTCTGTCCATACAAAGAAAACCAGCAAAAAGGAGCGCAAATCCAAAAGGAAACAACTTTTTTGAACGCCTGTAATGATTTTCACGGGATGAAAATTATTTTGAACTTAGTTTTTTTTATATCCAAAGTGTTAAGTTAGCTTTTATTTGCCTTTTTTTCTTTTAAATATATAAAACCGCGGGAGCATCCCAAGATAAATATTTAGTCACTTGAGGTTTACTACAGAGTTTCAATTAGATTTTTCTTGTGTGACTAACATAAAATATTTAAACATTTACATAATCTTTAAAAAACTTTCTTTATCATGTAAAGGTGTGGCCAAATAACTTGTTTGAATTTGCTGCATTCCATTGTACAGTGGCCCTACCCTTAAACTTTTCATTAGGCAACATCTAAGACAAAATGTACCAACGGGATATATTTTTAGTGCCTGAAACGAAATAAATTATGCTTTCTGTAAAATATTTGGTTCTGAATATGTTTAGTTTTAAACTTTTTCAAGACATTTCAAACTCTTACAGTTCGTACCAACTTTTAGACATCCAAAGAAAATCACACCCAAAGAGTTTATTAGTTAATTAGATAGTATGAGGAACTACTTTTCTATATTAATATATTTATGAAGCATTTTATGTTTGTGTTTTTTAATTTTCCTTTTTTTTATTTCAACTATTTTTATTTTCAAATCAATAAGCAATCTGTAACAATGACATGAAGTTGACTACAATCTTTTTTTCTCAATTTCTCTGGGATCTGTTTTTAGGTGGGATTTTAACACCAGATTAACCACCAAAGCGTTTTCTCTTGCGGGAGGTTAAGGAAATGAAAATATGTGGAAAACACATGGAAGATGTACAGAGTCACCTATCAAGCGGCTTTTAGGATTAACAGACAGTGCACTTTTCTTTTGGAGAAGGTGAAGACTCATCTCGTAAGGATTTAAACTTCAGCAGCAGCAGTGCCAGGAGGGATGCGTTTTAGGCACACTTGGAAATCTAAAACTCATGGAGACACTTTGGGGATTATAAAAATGTGCAGTATGTCTCTCCACAAGACGTTTCTCAGCCCAAAGTCACTGGGATAGCAGGATATTGCATTTTTGATCCTCCACGGCCCTCCTCATGGGTAGGTGATATAACTTACTGGGATTGTGACACTTGTTCAAGCACTTTTTCAGAGAGCTGATTTACTCAGTTGGAATCACAGGGACCAGTAGGGTCCCCCAACCACCAGCATTCTCTCTCTCTCTCTCTCTCTCTCTCTCTCACACACACACACACACAGACCACCATAATCACCCCAGTTCAGTTGAATTTTGGCAGAGGTTGTGTTTCTCCTACATTGGAACATTTGAGAATGGCTCTATGTAGAATAATTGTCATACAAGGAAAAATCAAGATAAATTTGATAAAAGTTTATGTTGTGCCACATCTTTATAAAAAAATCATTTGTACGCTCAAAAAAAGTTTGTCTCCGACTTTGGTAGTTTGGAGACCAGCATCTAAAAATGTGTATTTTATCGTATCATGTCAGTCATTAGACTTTACGTCCCAGAAATTAAGTCAATAATAAGCGATTTGGACAATAATTAGGAATGTTTTAAGTGATACAGAAACTTTGTCAACAACTTGCAAGGATGCCTTTTCACAGTTGCCTCGCACTTGGATACATGTTTGGAAACAAAACAAAATACCTAAAGTGTCTCATGAACATGGGAAATTTTTAAAAGTTGTGGCTCCCACATGACCACAAGCTTATCTAATAATGTTATTAATGATTAATTAAGGATAGATCATTAATAGCAGTTTATTTTAGCTGCTTAACAGTCAGGTAACACTTTTATCTTTTAATTTATGACTAGATCGCATGGATTTTCTTGACTGACCACATAGTTGGGGATCTGCAACCTCATTGTGTCATATGCAAGGTTAATGTCTGTATGCAGCAGACTTGACTTTGGTTATCCAGTGCCAGCGTGAAAAAGGCTGTTGAGTCCAATTCCATTTGACCACAATCAGTTCTATGTTACATTTGCTTTGAGATGTTCTGGGATGTCATTGTTTGATTTACAACTGTATAACTGTTGTGTGAATTGCCATCTGATCTGTAGTGTAGTTGCTACTTCTTCTGTGGGCTGCAGGCAGAGAAATGTGCCCTCAAACCTGGACAAGAGAGGAGAGAGGGAGTCTCAAAATGAAGAAGTTGCTTTCGTATTGCAGAAGTTAATTTAAGCAAGCAAGTTAAATCTTGGGAAAAGGTCAGGAGCGTTCTTAACTTGTGCTTATAGCATGTGGGTGTGAAGGAGAGAGAGTGCCAGACTTACACTCCTTTCACTGTCTTTGCAGCCCTTTATCAGTGATGTCATTGAGAGCCAATGAGAGCATGCGGTGGTACTTGTCAGCATCCAAGCCCCACCTCCAGCCTTTTTGTGCATGGCAGCCCACATGGTCCTGCAGCATCACATTTTCACCATGCGTTACTCTGCTGCAGAGAGAGGCAGAGATACAGAGAGGTTGCTCTTGGCTGTGTGCTCTGACGTTAATGCACCATGGGTTCAGAAATAGCTTGTTTGGAGTGAGGAGAGATGGCATTTCTTTTGTTTACATTAATTATTAACCAGGGATACAGCAGCCATAGAAGCAATTACCTTGATGATTACTTTAATTCAACTCAAAACATCAAATATAAAGGGTAGGCTACGATATCGATGTTCTTGTGTAGCTTAACAATAATTTACCAGCCTTTGTTAATACTTGAGGCTTGGGGAAAACAGCATTTATCCATCTCCTGCTGCTCTTGTGGAACTGGCTCAGGTCTCAACCTGGAAATGACTGGATCAGTGGGAATGTGGGTCAGTCAACACGGTGACAACAACTCAGTCTCGCATCAGAATGTATAATAGCTACTTTGGTCCGCTACTTTGGTCTTAATTTCACAATATGTCTCTAAAACTGTGAGAAGCCTACGTTTTTTGGCCTATTCTTTTCTATTGGCCTGTATCCACGTCACATGACTGTCAAGTTTCTGTCAGCAAAAAAAAAAAAAAGTCTGACATTCCTTTTATTCCCAGTGGAAAATGCAATATTTTAAGATAGTTTTGGCATTAAAATGTGTTTTGATAACATTTCTAGTGAGAAATGTGCATTTTATTTGCATAATCTTTGTTCAGTGAATGTATATGATGTTCAGTTAGTCAGTTATTATAAAGATTTTTTCAGGCTTTCTGTCATTGCTATGGACGCTGCTATTGCTCATTGTCTTTGCGTTGTGTAGTTATCTAAGCTGTTATATTGTTTATGTTATTTTATGTAACTGTTTGATGAGGTTCTTTCAATAAAAAACGTAGATTTTAAAGCACACCAGGGATGAATTGAATTTGAAATCCAGAATTTGAAGCTTTGCGATTGGCTGAGGCCCTGCCTGGAAGTATTTTCCTCACTGTCACTGTGTTAAGATTTTCCCTTAATAATATCAACACAAAAACACGAATATGTCTGTGATAACTCAACAATATGATAGGTTAATGTTAAGGCCATCAGTTTTAGACAAAGACAAGGATTCAAACAACATGCAACTACATGGATTCAGCAATAGCAGTGTCCATAGCAACCACCATAGCAACGATAGAAAGCCTGAAAAAAATCTTCGTAATAACTGACAAACTAAACATCATAAACATTCACTAAACAAAGATTATAAAAATAAAATGCACATTTATCAAAACACATTTTAATGGCCAAACTATTTTAAGATATTGCATTATCCACTCAGAATAAAAGGGATGTCAGCCATTTTTTTGTTTTTGTTTTCACAAACATAAACTTGACAGTCATGTGACACAGACGCAGACCAATAGAAAAGAATAGGTACAAAAAATATGTAGGCATCTCACAATTCTAGAGCTGTTTTTGTGAAACTAATACATTTTGTGCTGTGGACCAACGTAGCTATTATACATTTTGATGTGAGACTGGGTGGGTGACACACAGGTGGGACAGATATAGGTCAGTGGTAGAGTATGGGTACTGATGAGTCATGCATCCACAGTAAGTAGGGACAGAGGACATGTGTGAGAGAGAAAAATGCAGTTGTTGAAACAGTGCGCATGCAGCACATCTCATCTTGACCATCCAGCAGACATGTGCTGATCCTTAACTTAATTGAATTTCCCCTTTATTGCTTCATAGTTGTAAACTGTTTACAATTTAATGACACTGCAGATCTTTGATGGGGTCTGCAGAAACTGTTAGATATGTACATTTCCGATTTTAATGACCTGTGTGGTAGCTTTGTATAACAATAACTTCTATCTGTAACCATGGATCTGTCATTTACAAGTAATGTAAAAATAAATCTGATGTTCCGCCGATTAAGTCCTGCTTATTAACAGCTGTAATTATAGCTCTACCTCTCCTTTCTCCCCAATATTTGGAGAGCTTTGCCTATCCTGTCCTACTATTTACCTGATATTGTAAATTTCAAGCTGTGCAGATTCAATCCAGTGCAGTCCAGTTAATGAACTTGTGAATAAAACAGAAACATCAAATTTAGCGTAACTAATCATTGCGACAGACCCAGCACTGAGCTCTTAATAGGCATCACAGGGGCATGGTTTCCACTACAATACAGTATGCTCCAGTGTGTGTAGCTTAATTACATTGCTTATCTGTAATGCTATTATCAAGTACAGTGAAGTTTTCATAACATTTGGCGTTTGGTGGACGCTTTATGAGAGCATACATTTTTTTCCATGTTGTCCCAGTGGGAGTTGGGCTTCTAAACCTAATCCACTGAGTTACACGGGACAACATTAGCACAGCAATCTGTGGTATCTTCCAGCTCTGAAGTCTCAATATCCGTTTAAGCTGGAATGCTCATTAAAATGGGCAATGGTTTCACACCATCTCTTTCTCTGCAGCATATGCGCGACTAAATCTGTCACCATAATCTCTCATCCATCTGCATTTGCTATATTTTGCTACACTAAAGGACTTCTTTCTGTGTCTGCTGAAGTCTGATGGAAACAACTAAACATATTACTGTGTTGGAGCACAGTATACCTTAGGTTCAATGACACCAATCCTATAGACATATAAAAAATTAATCTGCATTATTCTTATCCAGCTACATTTCTGTAATGCACGGCATGTCCGTGAGCTGGTCTGATGTTATGCAAAGTGCATTAGACTAGAATACAACATTAGGCCTAGAATAACTAATCACTACCATAAGCCTAATTCTCTCAGACATCCTGTGGTCAGCCTTAGGAAAACTATCAGGTTTAGTTTTACCACTCATTGTATGTGGCTTGTGGGCATTGAAGTTTCTAGTCCCTCATAGAAATCATGATAATTTATGTGTATACATACACTTGTGATTTTTTCTGGTTCATCAAACAACAAAATGACGACAAATGCAAGTCAAGGTCCAATCTATTTTTGCAGTAACGGACACTCAAAACACCGTTGACCCACTACTGTGTGTGTTTACACAGCGCTTTGTTTAATTCACACTATTTTTGCGCTTTGAAATATAATATTTGATGCTCTAATACAAGCACTGACAGATGGACAAATACATTTCAGGCCGGATCTTCAAAGTGGAACAGCCGCTCAAACAGATTTTCTATGTGCCTTGGCAAAAAAAGAGACTAAATTGGAAAAGATGAGCAAGTTGTCAAAAACTGCTGCAATAATAATGTTGTTTAATTTCCCTACAAGCTGAATTTCCGTTGATGTTCCCTTTGTGCATATCACTGAGTCATACAGGACACTACAGAGTGGGTACAGTACTGTAAATTGTGCAGTAAAACATTGGGCCCACCATTACTAATCGTGACGACAGTTCTAATTCTCAAAGCTACAGGCGTTCTGTGGTCATCCTGTTGCAAACTATCAGAGCTTAGTTTTACCACTCAGTGCCTGTAGCCACGAGATAAGTTAACGTGGTCTACTGGCATGCTAATACATACCCGCAATGGGGGACAGGAATAAATTATTTCTTTATGACTGCGCACAAGGCAGAGCATTTGAAGGTGGGGGGGCGGGAGGGAGGAGAGAGAAAGCAGGGCAGGAGAAGTAGTGAGTCAGACTGAGAGGAAGGGGAAAAAAGGAGCTAGAAAGAGAGATGAAAAAGACAAGAAAAAGATTGAAAGCTTTATAGTGCTTTTTATATCTGTCTCTCGGAAAACATAGTCCTCCAGAGCTTCCTTATTTTTCAAGGCAGTAAGAGTGATAACTGAAAGGTTATTCCCAAAGTAGCAACATTTGTAGGTATGGGCTCAGGAAAAACACAGGTTTTCTTTGGCAATTAATAACTGTACAGATTTATTTTACTGCTTTGACATGAAAACTGGTTAGGCTACATCCACAATCATATGACCTTTCGAAGGTTTGAAATATTCGAATCATGCAATAAGAAATAGCTGGTGAATAATGTTAAATTACGATGCAATGGCTGAGATGTAAGTAAAACTGGTATTGGTTTGACTTTGAAAAAACAATGATACAGAGGAATTATTTCAAATAGTCTCTGAAGGAAAATGAGAACAGGCTTCGTGATGTGGAGTGCTATTTAGTTATTTTATGTTTGGGTTCAAATGTTAATATCTTGTTTTGTGCTATACTTTTCCGGCTGCTGCACATTTGGCCTCTGGGATATTAGTAAAGTCAAAAGTGAACTGCACACAATAGCATGACAAATCAGTAAGAAAAGCACATAAAGGTAAGTGCCAAATCAAAATTCACTGGATGAGAGCTCACATGGTGTGTTGCACAGCAGGTCTAACTGCCCCTGAAGATATCTCTTTCTACTCCTCCTTCGTCCTAGCCCAGGTATAGATATAGGGGCACAATTTCCAATAACAGCTTTAGCCAGTTGTCTGCCTGTCTATTACAGGTCAACTTATTACCTCCATAAATGCACAGCATGTTGCCGTCTGGGGATGGACTGATAATCCCTCTAAAGACTGGGATTTTATCAAAGCTAAATCTGCTGCTCACACAAATACACACACATACACATACAAGGACAGGCATGCATCAGGAATACCCACATGGGAGCACACACAGTCACTCAGACATACATATGAAGATAGACTTGCCTGGTAGACAGACACACATAAAGACTAGGATTTTATCACAGACAAATCTGTTGTTGTCTGGTAGTTAGGAGATTATGAAGCAGTGATTTTATAGACACACACACCCATGTGTCATTAGAGGATGAATACTGGCTTGCATACCGAAGGCACAGAGCAGTTAAGGTGTTATCAGTACTGGTGAGCTTTAATACTGTGACCGACTGTGGTTTAATACTATGACAGTGACTCAGTAAATCATTTGGGTGACAGTTAATAGGTACTTATTTCTGTCGTGTTTTTGCATCACACTCCTCTTTAGTTGTTCATGGCTATCACTGCTCAACCCAGCTATCTATTTTGCAAAGTCCTCACTCTTAACTAAGATGTGAGCAGACAGCTTTTTAAAATATTGCACCTAACCGCTCCTGCTGCATTTTATGCCATGCACCAGATTTTGTGCCACACCCATCTGCTCAGTCACGGATTTCCATAAATGCTTTTGCCAAAAACTGCGTGGCAAACGTTCCATAACCTCAACTTAGAACAAATCCGTGCCCATGCATCCCCAAGCAGTCTTTTGCTGACCTTGCAGAGTGAGACAACATATCACAAGCTCAGTTTTCATGAGATTTACCATAGGTCTAAAAGTTTGAGAATCAATTGAGCCTGTTCAAATATTTACAGTCACCAAACATTGCCACTGAAGGGCCTATTTCTATTTATTTATTCTTTCGTGGATCATTTTGGAGCAATCGTTTTTCTGAAATCTGCCATGTGTACCAGTTTGTAAATCAGAAGCAAGGAGCAATAACCCAATGAGTGCTGCATTGATGCAGTTAGATGTAGAAAGGGTTCATGTTGTGTCTGAGTGAAGGAGAGAACTCTCTGTCATGTACTGTATTGTACAGACTAACTTAGATGATATCTGTCTATTAGCTAATTGAGTCTTAGCGCTGCCAGACCAGCGACCATGAGGGGAGAGGAAATTGTGGGATGTCTTTGCCAGGCTAGACTTCAGCATTAGGTTATAGAGAGCAAAGCTGTCAATGATGGAGATCTGACTTGTGCCTTAGCACGCTGGTGAGCAGATTTTGAATCTAGACTGAGCTGGAAGAGAGTAAGGCCTACCGTTAGTGAATGGTTGGACTGTCCTCTGTACTGGATACTTAGTCTTAGGTCAGAGTTCATGACCTGGGTATGTTACTGCTCTTCTCCATACACAGCCATCTCGCTGACCCTGTTGTACCAAGAACAAAAAGGTCACAGACAGATTACTATACCAACTGGCCAGTGACTCCACTCCTTTCTTCTCAGGTGAGTGGGAGTAGCTGGTGTTAGCACCCTGACTCAGTATCAAGTAAGGGATGTGTTTGGCTGAATTCTGTGCTGTGGTGACTATTGTGGCCTGTGCTGTCGCCAATAGTTGTGACTTGTCTCTCAGACAGGTACAGCTAGTGGAGGCTGCTTCCATCACACTATGACTGATACCGATATGGATGTTACATCTGCTTAGCTACAAATTTGGGAAGTGGTATTTCATATTATCAGTTTCATATTATAAACTGTCCTTGACATTCAGGTCACTGGGCAGGAGCTAAAGCTTACTGCTGGAACCAGACTCTTAGACTTTTATACTTGTCTCATGTCTCATTCTAAGTCAAGTATAGTACCACTTATTTATCTAGGTTATGTATGCTTTTGGGAAAGCTAGAACTGAAATGAGTTTAGTGAGGAGGGGGCTAACTACCTCCTCTTTCTACTTGTAAACCAATCTAAAGTAATTTTGTCATTTGTCCACAAAGTCATGTTTCTCTACATGCATATTAACCTGCCTTAACTATCAGGCACTACCTAGTTAAGTACAAACTGAAGCTTCTGCTAACTATAGTCTGTAAACTGACAGGAAAATTAAAGCCTGCAGCTCTGTTTGGCATCTTTCTGATTTCTCGAGAACGTGTTTATTTTAAAATGTTTACTTTGTGAAAGACAAAGATCACAGAAAAAAATAGCAAATATTTCATAAAGTGATAAAAGCACCAGATAATGAGCTACAGTGATGTACAACCATAAGGGAATGCAAAAAATGAGCACAATCCTTATGTCCTGAAAGTGTCACTTTAGGATTCTTCTCCCTCCTCCCCCGTTTTTAGATGATACAATTCCATATTTTTTCTGCTTTACTTATTTAATGATATCAAGCTCAGTGAATTATATTTTCCCCGCTAACAGCTTGTGCTCTACTTTGGAACATCAGATATAATACAGGTGTTTAAATTTGATATGGTACTGTCCTTCTAATATGATGCTAATCCACAGTAATGTGTCTATTTGAAAGCTTAGAGCTATTTTCACTGCGGCATTGTGATGAGTTGTAATCTTGTTCAGATGTAGCTGTCAGATTATAGTTAGGTGTTTAACAGGAAGCATTTTGACTTGAAATACCTGAACTAATATCTGTGTGTGTGTGCTAATGTGATGCTGTGTGCTATATGCTTGCCACGGTCGGGGCAGTGATAGTCCAGCGGGCTGATCCAGAATATTATCTTGTGTCATATCTTTTCTTTGCTGCGTAACACCTTGTCAGAACTGTGCACTATGGTTGACTAGTGCTGAATCAGATCTGTTTTGATGGAGATATCTTTGAGCTTAGCTGGATATGGTGTGATAAGTTCCGATTATGTCCTGCAACACTAGCCTGAGATATCAGACTTTAAACTGCCCCAGTCTCTGCCTTTGTGGGTATAACACACCTCTTTCTTCCTTTGTATAAGCATACAACTCTGCATTGAGGAGTATGAGATTTTCTTATACCAAGATTGCAGAATGGAATGAGGATCTCTGCTTCCTGTGGCTTATTTCTGAATCTGTATTTCCCTAAGGGAGATAACAGATCACATGTATGCAGCTACTGAACAGACTAGAATCTATTGGAACAGGATGTGTTTGGATTTATTCATATGTGCAAGTGAAACACCACCATTGTACTTTTGTAGTTTAGACTTCTCTATCAAATTCATTTTCTAAACCATTGATATGGAAACTGACACCATCATATTTAGTTTCATGCTTGATGTGGATTTATATATCTACTCTGGTATATACAATGGACCTGTATTTTTGTTATGATTAGTTATGAAAATTAAACATCTCAGCTTCAAAACAAACTCTTGAGGAGTCTAATTAAATATGAGAAAATCAGTCTATTTATTTATGCATATGCCCATAAACATGCACATGTATGTATATCTATTCCTATTTATCTATCCATTCATGTAAATCGCATGTCCCAATACACATTTTGCTGATGTCATGTTAATTATAATGCTCTATAACTCACAATATAAAAGTGATTTTTTTTTTTAATAGTTTGCATCAGTGATCAATCATGTCCGGGAATCTTTGAGTATGCCATTTATAGCCATGTGCGTGTTAATATAAAAAGTTGTGTTTTCCTAAGGCAGATTATGCCTCATACTATGAAAGCCTTCCCATAAGAGAATCTGCATTGACACGATTTTACAGTCTAGTGCAAGGCATAATCTGAGTGCCTGGAAATAGGCTGAATAAACCCAAGTAAATGCCCCACTCTCAATAATGTAGCAGTACCATGCTGGTATGATACAGCTGGATACAGGCCGCATTTTATGTAAAACATGGCTCTTAAAAAAATGAAAAATACACAGCACACAATGTTTAAGTAGGAGTTTGCATTTAATTCTAAAGCATGTTAAATTAATTTATATCTGAATAAATGTGTATTCTTAGCAATGCCGCCAGCTAACCAAAACATTATTTCCTCCTGCAATTCAGCTAATGTGAGTTTTTCCCATTTGTGTAAATTAAAAAAAAAAAGATCCAGATTAAGCAAAGGCATTCATAGACAATAAGAGATCCAGTAGAGAATACAGACTGACACATTTCTTTTCAGGTCTTTTCATATGAGGTCAGTGCATAGTCTCTGGTGGGAATGTGGCTGAATAAGGCCAAGTCATGCCCTGCTCTTATTATTATGCATTTAATTACTATGCATCAGCCATTAGCTATTCTGTACTATGCGGTATTGCCAGCACCAGTTCACAAGGTCAAATTCATGGTACTTGTAAATGTCCTTGCGAGAAATGAGCTGAGTAAGCATGAGTCATGCTTTCAATTATGCATTAGCCTGCTAGCCTGCGCACTCTGACAGACAGGCAGTGTTAGCTTTCAGATAGCTGTCAGAGGCTAGATTTACAAGTGACCCTGTGATCCTTTGGCATGCTATCATTGAAACCAGAAAATGGTGAGTTAACCATCCAAAAATTGAACAGGCTCTATTATATAAACAAGTACTGTAGGCTTAATTATAACTAGTCAAAATGAATCTACCATCAGCATGTAACCATCTCCAACAGACTGTTGTGACTGGTGAACTACGTTCACAACTCAGCCTAACAACTTGTTAACAGGACTAATTTGCTCTCTTTCCAAATTAATGTGGCCCCATGTAAACACTTTAATTGGCCTAGAGGGAATTAAGAATGTTCACATGCAACTTAATTGTCCATTAATATGACTCATATACTTTTATTCTAAATTACCTGCCTTCATATCACAACCCCAGACAGCCTAGAGGAACCTGACTGGCCTCATTCTTACTAAAATTAAATTTAGGTTCATTTGAATATTCTTGCACATGCAAAGTTAATCCCTGTGCACTAGACACACTTCTTTTCAGTTGGGTTGGGTAGATAATCCACTTCCAGCCTCACCAGTATGCACATGTGTGAGTGTGCAAGATTTAATGTGCACATGTGATTCTGTGTTCAGTTGTCTCTTTTTGCTGTTGTTTGTGTTTGTTGTGTGTGTCAGTCTCTGCGCTGCTGCTGTTTGTATGCAGATAGACAGTGGCTGCTTTACGAGCTACTTAGTGAGCTCTCTGATGTCCTTATCTGTGTGTGGTAATGGGAGCTGCTGACACACTGAACTGCGGCCACTCAGACAACCAGATATTCAGTATGAAAGCACGGAGACACAAGGGCGCTCGCAAATAGGTGTTTACTCTTCTCTCCAACATGCTCGCTTCCCATTTTTTCTCTCTTTCTCGCTATCTGTTTGTTACCCCATCTAATTTCTTCCCTCTTTTGTTCCCCCTTGCCTTACCCTCCTCTCTGCCTCTTTATCTCTTCCTCTGACTTAATTTTTCTGTCTGATTTTTTCTATCACACACAGAGTGAGATGCCGCTGTGCCACAATAGACAGTGAGATCACTGAGCCAGCCTCCTCTTCAGTTCACCGCCAGTTCACTCGGCTCCACACTGACAGAAATGATGCGAGACAGAAATGCAAATTTGACAATGACAGCAAAGGGTACCATTACTCCTCAAAACTTCAGGTACTAATTTGCATTCACTTGAAAGGGCAACTCCAGACTTTTTTTGACAAGGGTCTGTATTATTCTTGTCTCAGAGAAACTCAGTATCTTAGTCTGTTACACTGATAATATGCTGTCACTTTGTGCTGATTCATCAGTCCTAGGAGCTTCCAAAGGATCTAAAAATATTTTGTCAGACCTTGTAAAAGGGAAAAAAAACATCTAATTTGATGAAAATACCACACCAAGTGGCATCATTATTTTTTTAAAAAAAACAAGTCATTCCTTTGTGCTTCAAAGTGCATTCTAGGACAAACAGTTTCAGCAATAGTTAGAGAAGTCCTCTTGTAATGTCCTTGTAAAAAACTCTTTTAATCCAACAAGGTTGATGGTGTGCTGCGGTCATCTTTTACAGTGTGGATGGCTGGTAATCTTGCTGGCTGACAAGCTGGCTTACAGCCTGTTTCACAGTCTCAAGGCTCAAGCTAAAGAGAGTGTAAAGGAAAGACAAGTCCTTGTCATGTGGAGTATTTTTCCTGTTGGACTGTGCCCTTAGACAAGCATGTAAGATCCCCGCTGAGTTTTGCTCTCTCTCTGTGTGTGTATATCTCTCTCCATCTCGAACTCTCACTCATACATGTAGGAAAATCACTCTCCTCTGCTTGCGCTACCTACTCTGTCACTTCATCTCTTTTTCTCTCCCCTCTGGTTATACTTTGACTTTCTTCTCTCCTGCCTCTCTCTGTTTTTCTCTCTGTTTCATGCTGGTATGCATTGCTGTCTTCCAGTATTTCTTGCGCCAGTGCTGCCTGCCTGTCACAGTTGGGATGCCTGTCTATCTTTTTCTCTCTTCCTCACTATTTCTCTTGATCTCTGGCTGCCTCTCTGGCTGCTTGCCTGTCTGTTTCTATTTCCCTCTCTGTACGTTCCTGGCTGGATCTCTCTGTCTGTCTCTTCCTCCCACTCTCTACATGTCTCTGTCTGCATTACTGCATTTATGCTCAAATGCAGTAATGTGTCTTCTTACCAGTGATGGATTTCTCTTCTCTCTCTCTCTGTATACTCTAACAACCACAGTTGTCTTTGTAATGGCAATAATCCGCCCTTGTTTTTGCAGGTATGCATTGCTTCCATCTCTCATTCTTTGCAGAGTCACATGGTTTCATCTGATCTTTGTGAGAGTTTGCTCCTTCAGAAGTTTCCAGTCCTCAGATTACCTCTAACTAGTATTGGGAAGATGATGATTTATTACTTTTTGAGTGTGTTTTGGATTACTGTGCTCATTCATTGGGTTACCACACTTGTTAAATTGCACCACTAATACCGAAGGGAGTTTACATAAATCAGGATTCCAGAGTTGGGAAGGGTATTTTAATTGTTATGTAGGCTATTGCAGATTGTAATTTCAAACAGATCATTTGCAGACACGCAGCTTTCTGACTTTAACCTGGCTCTGTACACAAGCAATTGTCCTGCCGTTGTATGAACACCATTGGCAGTAAAACATACTTACTGTTTAGTATATAGACTGTTTCAAGTGTCGACTCAACCCCCTTTTAAAATATTTCACTCAGTGCTTAAAAAAATCATTTTAACCAGCCTTTAACCAGTCTCACAGCCTATAACTGCACCCGGGCAGTTGATGTTATGGAAAAAGCAGGTATACTTAACATTTTGTACACAGTAAGTCTCAATGGATGAACAGTGATGTTTGTGTTTGCTTTGTATGTCTGTGCGAGCTTGTTTGTGTCCCTTGGTGTCCATGTGTTCATGTCCATGTGTGCATATATGTATCAGCCTGTGCATCTGTGCCAGTGTGTCTGTTTATTTACATGTCTGTGTTATTCTGTGCTTGTTGCATGTGTGTACACATACATTATGTGTTTGCCACTGTGTGTATATGTGCAAAGTTTGACATATACTGTACTGTTTGGTATGTGTCTGTGTTTACATAAGGCTTTCTAGTCGACCCATCCAGGACATCTCCAATCGTTGATATGGAATTTCCTCTCAACAATCCAAACCATTGGAGCCATTGTCTCAAACTGGGGAGCCATAAAACTCAATTTCCCATGGAGGGAGGGAGGGGGGCATTTTGAAGTCCAAATGTTCTTATCTCATGCACTATTAAGCGAGGCAGTGGGGTGTGTGGGTAACGTGGTTTAGAGTCCGTCTGTCACAGCCTCAGGGTATGTTGCTTCGAGTGGAGTGCACACACAGATACACTTTCAGATACACACACACATGGGCACAAGTATGAAAGTATGCATATGCATAAACACACATGCACACACCCCTCTTTCTCTCATGTGCCCATTAACACACACAAACATGCACACTGCCTCAGGGCTCTATAGCTCTAGTCCTACTCGGCCTTGGTGCAGGTCAGAGGGGTCGACTGAGACTCTCACTTCATTAATCACATCTGGGAAGCTAGCAGATTTTTATGTATATGTTTCCATATGTATTTTCCCTTTAATCAACTTTGACTTGAGGGTAACGTATGGACCTAAAGCTGTCTTTCAGTGATTTAATATGGGATCTTATGTAATTGAGAAAATAGTACAGTAGTTTATTACCTAATATATGACTGTGTTCAGTGAGATTCAGTACATTAAACATTTAGATTTTTACTCAGAATAAATCAGGTTTTTGTATAGAATGGTTAGTAGTTTTGTTGAGTTATAGCTGAACAATTTCCTTCCTCCCATCTTTCTTTCGTTTTCATTGTTCTTCTTCAGTCTCTTTATTTTCAAGGTAGCAGCGCCACTGAAACAGAGCAGTTTGTGTCCCCAGAAAAGACCCCTCAGTATCAATATGGACATTACTGAGAGTAATGATATGTAATGACATGCAGGAGCATTAAAACAAGCATGAATTAAAAGTTGAAGCACACACACAAACACACACACAGGTATACACACCAAAATATAAATTCGTGTTGCATGTGGAATGGCAATAGCTGACACCACCAGAGTAATTAAAAGTGATAGATTTCGAGCGTTGAAGTAGGTTGTTGATGTGATAATCATAATGAAGATCATAGCTTCTTCTTGTCACAGTACACTATACTGTATGTGTGTGTGTATCTGAGGGCTGTGTAAACCTGGCTGACACTGTGTTGGGGGCGGAAAGAGCCAGTTTTAATTATTTCAAGTCAGTTTATGTGTGTGTCTGTGTATGTTACTCACTGATCTGTGGCAACAAGCTCATTGGCCTTTCAGAGAAAAACAGGACATCAGCTAGATTGATGCCTGGTACTGAGAACAGTTATTTATTTTGGTGAAATATTTTGACTTTTCAGTATGCAAATTTCCATGAAAGCTCATAAGCACCTAATCTCTAGTCTAAGCTGCCCTCCGGGGGATTTGTGTTCTCTGTCACTTTACATTGTATTTGTTGAAAATTATTTTAAATGTGTAACATATACAAACAACAACAACTGGGAGCTTTGATTATTTTCATTTTCACAATTTATGACACATCACACTCCTTTACTCTTTTATCAGGGTTCTGATCATCATCTTTAAAATTACTTCAGTATTTGTTTAATTGCATTGTAAATTAAATAGATAACGAAAACACAGTTTGGCAATGCTTATCTAGGCTTCACAACTATTGATGTAACACAGTAGTTCCTTACCTTCATCACACTGTCCCTAAATTGGTCAGAGCATACTGTGTTAATTCATAGGCAGGACCCTGGTTATGCATGATCTGAGTAAAGATATGAATGGTGTAAAAGCTTTAACACCATGTTAATAGTGACTGCACTTCCAAACACACACTGTCATCACCCACCTTAAGCCTGGAAGAGATACCTGCAAGAGGTTTTGGCAGAGCAGTGTTGAGCAGTGTGAGGTGCTATCACAGTGCCTGGAGTGAAACTGATGTCACACTGTGTGTTTTGTGTGTTTGTGTGTGTGTGTGTGTGTGTGTATGTGTGTGTTTTGCCCTTGACTGTTGGCACTCCCACATGCTTGAAATGGGTAGGGGCTTTGATAGTGTGTGTATGTCTGAAAGTGAGGGTGACGCTGTATAACTGGGCTAAAGTTAAAGATTAGCTTTAGTGAGTTTCTCTCACATTCTCTGACTGATGTATGATGTCAGTTGTACTGCAGGCATCTAACTAACACCTCTCAGTAGTCGGCTCTAGTTGGCCAACACCAGGTGTTTCTCTCATATGGAAGGTGGCTGTTGATGTATGCGTGTGTAGTTGTGTGCGTTTGTGTGTGTGTGTTTTACCCCACAGAGCAAAATCGAGAGTTTTGAGTTTTTAAAAAACACCTTATATATATTTAATTACAGTACATTTGCTAAAGGTTTATTCAATCAGTGCAAAAACATTGCTGTGCTATTTTATCAATAAAACAGATTTCATTATTATTTAAAGAGAGAGAGAGGATTTGTGTCTCATTGTGTGCATGCCAGGAGAAGTGATGTTTGATGTGTGCGTGTGCATATGTGAGGATGACAGTGGGTGAGGGGTGTATTTGTGTCAGCACAATAAACATGGAAGCAGGGTAGAAAGGAAGTGAAGGATGTCTGAGCATATGTGAGTATGCCTGTGTGTTTGCTGTGTGTGTGTGTGTGTGTCTTCTCCATGGTGTTTTTATAATCTAAACTAAACTGTGTAAGCACTACATACTGTATGCTATAAAGAAGTTAAGGGTATAAAAATGCATCCACACTGTATTAGTGGCCCCCTTGTGGTTAACACTATACAACATTTCATTCCCTTGGCAAGCGGGACTAAAATATATGCAGTGGAAATGTTGTGTTACCTGCGGGGGTCATTCATTAGTTATCAAGCATCCTCTTGAGCTGAATCTCTATCCTGCTGGCTCCGAATTGAGTTCATTCAAAACTCTGGGCTTTAACCAACTAACCCTTAAAACTTTTACTTTGCATCCAGGTTATCCACACGAAATGCTCGCACACTCTTCATGCTTTTGCTGAGTGAGTAACACAGAGTATGACAGACTGTGTGTGAAGTGCTAAGTGAGCAGAAGACTCTACAACAGCCTCTCACAGCTTTTGCCAGCAGCATGTTGCCTTGGCAAAAGAACTGTCCTTTTTGCACAGCTAGTGGTACCACTGATCAAATGTGTTCATGTATCTGCCTGCGTGTGTATGTGCGTGTGAGCGAGTGAGACCACTGCAACTCCTACTGTGTATTTCTCGGTTTGTTCTGAACATCAAGTTGAGTCTGAGGATGCGAGTGGCTGCCTGCTCTGATAATGACAGAGTAAGCGTTGTATTCTCGTGTGCTGTCATCACCACTGCATCTGTGTGTGTCATTCATCTTAGTATGAGTGTGTTGCGTGTCCACACTAGAAAGGTTCTAGAGAGAGTTTTTTATTGAGATTTGATATCAGTGTGCCATTTTAACTCATCTGTCAGGTACAGATGTATGCAGACGCACACAAATTCATACACAGCACAACACTTAGCCCCATTATTCAAACAGCGCGAGGAGGTGAGCAATATCTTCTGACAGACCGGTGAACTCTAAAGTGTGTTTATCAACAAAGCTCCTTGCAGCAGTGAGGAGGAGGAGGAGATGGAGGAGAGCAGGGAGATGAAGAGTTGAAAGTAGCAATAGGGGTCTTTTCTAGTTGAAAGTTTACCGGAGTGTGAGCTTAGGATCAAGGCCCAGCCAGCTGACTCTCAGCTGACCCAAGTCAAGGGAAAAAAAAGATAGAAAACACATCAATTTCAAACTTGGAGGAGTTATAATCAGAGACTTCAGAGAAAGCGAGTGGGAGGATTGAGTGAAAAAGAAGGGGGTTGGAAAGGAGAGTCAGTGAGGTGATGAGTCATAGTGACTTGTGTGCATCCATCCCTTGTCTTGTGTTTCTTTCCTGTCAGTCTTTGTCATACCGTAAACTTTCCAGAGAAATGACAGTCAGAAATGACAAAATGATAGCCACAAATGAAACATGTTTGTTGCTGTTCGTGCAAAAATCTTTCAGTAATTACACTATGTTTTGTCACTGTCAGGTACCAAGATGGCTGCCTTTAACAGAATATGCAGTGAGTTATGTTCAGTTCTCACTGTGACTTTAATTAACCACCTTTCAGTCTCATCACAATTTTGTAATAGTATCCCAAGCTATTTTGATATGACCCGACATGCCTGACTGTTCAATTAATTAAGCCCCAAAGTTGCCATCGCAGCCAAATTTTCAAGATTGGGGATGTCCCAAGGCTGCTTATATCATGGAAATTTTTTCACCACAGCCTTCTAAATTTGGGATGAGCAGGCCTAATTAGAGGTTGATTTTGGTTGCATGGCTTTGGCTGCACTGCTGAGTTTTTATCCAACCTTAAAGCACACCAGAGGGCTGTTTTGGTGTCTCAGCAGAATTAAGTGCATACCATCACAAGTGTTGATGTCGCTCACAGCCCAGAATGTTTTTTTCCTGTCACTCTTCATTTCATGCTGTTAGAATTTGATAATCCATCTGAGGAAAGCAACCTTCCTCCAACGATTTTGATACGAAAATAAAATGAAAACAGAAGTGACAGAGAAACAATCTCCATTTTCAGGAAGAGCTTCTGTTCAACATTTTTTTCTTTTCTGTTATCATATATATATCACTGTTAATTACATGAGGCTGATAGTATTTAGAGTTTTTTTGATGTGTGCAGTATGTGCTTCAAAAAGGACACCCATAAAATAACATACAGTAAGAATAATGTCTGTATGCCTTCATTATGCTTCATTATGTGACAGGATGTTACTTTCCACTTACAATATATCTGCATTGCCAAAAGCAAAGAGCCTGAAGTTCAGCCCATTACTTGAATCTAAGTTATCCTCAGGCCTCTTTTCCATCCAGCAGGGTTTTATGAGGGTATATTTCACTGACTCACTGGCACAGCTGAGCAGGGAAATCCTTCTCTTCACGGTCTAGTTGGGATGACTGATGTAAATATGCTGCTGCTGAGTCCAGACACTGACACCATCATCACACTGACCCAGTTAGAGAGAGAAGGAGAGAGAGAGGGAGAGAGAGAGCGAGACAGAGAGAGAGAGAGAGAGAGAAAGAGAGAGAGAGGTTCCAAGTCATTTGTGACACGCATTTATTCTTGTGACTCCACACGTTTTTAAGTAGTTTCCAAGACTTTAAGAGCTTTGAGCCATGTGTGGTAGTTCATTGATGTGGGAAGAAGGATTAAGACATGTATTTCAGGTCATCTGGGATGCATGCACTGAATGACTGGACATTTTTTCTGGACATGCTACAAAGGAAGAGAGCAGCTTTAGACCATTTGTGTTTTATATTATATGTTTTCTGTGCAACTAAACATGGTTTTCCTCTGTGCTGTACTTTCCTAGATGACACATACCATACTGTCGCTGTTATCTATGCATGCAACCTCTGACCCAGTCATTTTTTTGAGATGAAGGTAATTGTTTTTTTCATGCAATTATTTTGATTTTTATCATTCTTAGGTCCAAAAAGTAAATATTGAGCGAATGCTGGGCTTTTCTGTGTACGTGCATATACTCTAGGTGACTGTTCCTTCTCTAAACCAACAAGTCTTCTTACCTAAATAACGATATAGGTAATTTGCCTTTTTTTGATGAAGTGCTCCTATTGGCAGGACTACACTGTCATTTCCTTCCAAAACAAACCATATGGCTGTTACAGAACAATTCATATGAGTGTTTTCTGATATTGTATTGGAAACTTAAATGTCTTTCTTTAACAGTTAAGAAACAAAGTTGACTGGTGGTAGGAACAGAATATGAGCCACAGTCATAGACTTGTCAAGCCATCTACCCCAGTCAATAAAGGCACACTCCTTCTGCCTTTGCTTCTGAGAGAGGACAGTCCTAAGCCAAACACCAGCAGAGACAGGGTTTATGATCTCCTACCCATATACAACCACTTGTTATTACTTGGACAAGATTTTACTCTTGGGTCACTTGTTAACACCTGAGCCAGCTCTATTTGCTTAATGAAGACCATGACATGTGGTTGACAACTCTGAAAGCTAGGATGTGGACCTCTGAGCTTAGATTATTTTTTTAGATGTAAAAAAAGGTTGTTTTAGGTGTTTGAACAAACTATACATGCAATTGTTTTTGGTGAGGTCTTCTTAAAACCATCCTGCTTCTGCTGTGACTTATTAATGCCATCATAGTCATTCTTCTCACTATGTGTACTGTGTAGTGATTGTAATTACATGAATAAAAATATCTTTCAAACGTACTAAAAGTCACGTGACCCACTCATTCACCTGTGTAGGGTTAGGCTTCTACTGTTCTTGTTTGTATTCCATGTGAGCGTTGGTGGCCTTACTGCTCGTTAACCTTTCCTAATACGACCTGCATGTATTAATAACACTCGGCGGGAAAGGTCAATCGATGGATGCGTGCATGTGTGTGTGTGTTTTTTTCACTGGGAATGCTTATGCAGACTATAAGTGGCTTGGTATAGGAGGTATATGGGCTTGTCAGTGAACTGGTGAGGGTAAATTGGATTTGCTTTTAATAATTAACCAGGAATGATGGTTTAATGTTGTGTTGTGCTTCAGGGGGAAAATCTAGCTAATGATGACATGTAATCAAATCTATTGTGTATCATGATGTGTGTTCTTTCTATGTTCTGTACCATCACTTCCAGATTAAAATACCCTTGTTCTACTATTTGAGATGAGATTTTTTGTAAAATAAACAAAATAGTATTTGATGTGTGCACTCTTTGGCAGAGCTGCAGAGAATTTACATTTTCAGCCAGTGGCCCCTCATTAAGTTGTTTTTTTTCTACCTGAAATTCAATTATGATACTTTAAAGATTACACCTTCATTTGCGCAAAATGACCTTAGCCATGGATTTAATCTCCATATAGTGATAAATTATATAATTGTAATTGAAGGTGCTGGAAAAATCTAAGAATGTGATCTTCACAGACAAGGGGAGCAGTGCTGTGAGGATCACATTCTTTGATTTTTTCAATGCCTTCAACACCATCCAGCCCCTCCTACTGAGAGACAAGCTGACAGAGATGAGGGTGGACTCACACCTGGCGACCTGAATCACGGCCTACCTCAGGTAGACCACAGTATGTCAGGCTGAGGGACAGCTCCTCTGAGACTACGGTCAGTAGCACTGACGCACCACAGGGGACTATGCTTTCCCTTGTCTTGTTCACCCTTTACACTTCTGACTTCAAATACAACTCTGAGTCTTGCCACATGCAGAAATTCTTAGATGACACTGTGTCACTGCCTGGTGGAGGACTTTGTGACATGATGCTGGTCAAAACCATCTGCAGCTGAATACCTCCAAGACCAAAGAGATGGTGGTGGACTTCCGGAGGACCAGGCACCATCTGCAACCGGTCTCCATCGAGGTTGTCATTGTGGAGTTGGTCAGGACCTACACGTACCTGGGGCAGCAGCTGGACATTCTTTACAGGAAAGGGCAGAGCCGGCTCTATTTCCTGAGGAGGCTGGGGTCCTTCAACATCTGTAGGAAACTCCTGCTGATGTTTTACCAGTCGGTTGTCACCAGTGTTCTCTTCTATGCTGTGGTGTGCTGGGGAGGCAGCACTAAGAAGAGGAACGCTATGTGGCTGGACAGGCTGGTGAGGAGAGCTAGCTCTGTGGTTGGCATGGAGCTGGATTCCCTTATGTCAGTGGCAGAGAGAAGAACCCTAAATAAACTGTTGTTCATCATGGACAATGCCTGCCACCCTCTGCACAGCACATTCACTAGGCAGAGGAGTATGTTCAGTGGCAGACTGCTGTCTCAGTCCGGCTCAACAGACAGACTGACGAAGTCTTTTGTCCCCCAGGCCATGTGGCTATTCAACTACTCCCAGTGATGGTGGGGTGAAATTGACTATTAGGCGTGATGCTGCTGTCTCTGTTGCTACCCATGCTCACCTGCATTCTGTCATTAGGCTGTTTTACTGTCAGTTACTAGCTATGTGAGCCTTACGCACAATTTGTATTTGTATTTATTTATATATTTATCTTCAATTAGTATTTTATATTATTTACAGTAATTAGTAATTATTATTCTTACGCTGTTAATCACCTTGCACATACTCTGGTAGCTAGATTATCATTTCTCTGCTTTGTTTTTATTATTTTATTTCTGTGTGTATTGGTGTTTTCTATCTATCTATCTATCTATCTATCTATCTATCTATCTATCTATCTATCTATCTGTCTGTCTGTCTATCTATCTACCTACTTACCTGCCTATCTATCTATGTATCTATGTATCTATCTATCTATCTATTGAATTCAGTTTGACCTTAAGGGCTATGATAACAAATGCAAATGTATATATCTGACCTGAGTGACCAGGGGTTTGAATCGATTGTCTCATTGAAGTGTTGCATGCTGAGTCCAGTCTGACCTTTTTAGTGTGACAGTGCTTGGAAATGTGGCTCTAGAAACTGGCTAAAGACAAACTAATAGCACCTTTTTCATGATTAAGCCATTGTTGCTTTATAGTACAGCAGAGAGATGAGGGGAAAAAAGGAAATTAAATTGAATGCACCCTAATAAGACATATATAGTTTTTTTTTCAAGAGTGCAGCCTCTTTTCTTTAGTTATATTAATTTTTTTCACATTTTGTCCCAGGTGTGTCATTGTTCCTTATAATATGCCTAAGATATTAACAATAACACTTAGAAAGTGTAACATTAGTTTCTAGAGTGTATATTCTTTGGTCTGAGCTGGAGTGAAAAGTATACTTTGTTACCTTTGTGTATTTACAGTAATTTGTTTAGGTGCACACTGCCTAAGAGAATCTGTTCTTAAAAACATCACATAATCTCACAAGTAGCTTGTTTTTGGTAACCTGTTCTCCCTGGTGAGAGTCTGGCAGTGTGGAGAGTCAAAACACACCTGATGCCAGTCCTTGTTAAACTCAGTGAAGCATGACTGTCTGTTATAAAAAACAGAGAATATACAGCAAAGAGCACAGTTAGTTACATGCTAACAAATAGCTCCATGTATAGTAAACGTCCCTCCTGCAGTTTGCAGTTTCAAATTTTTCCACTTTGCCCAGTTGCACCAAAATTAATAAATAATTCAAAGGTTGAAGAAATCACTGTTTTTAAAGTAAATTTGGTCTCTAAGGTGGAAAAAAAGATGAAGGATCTCTGTGTTCATGCAATCTTGTCTTTACATGTTGAGTATGGTTTATGACAGATTGGCTTATGAAATCTGTTGCAAAAACTTGGCCGGCCACCTTTTTGACATAATATCATCGAAATCTGTATTATCATCATGAATAATCAACCATTACCCTTAAGTTTTACTCTCTCCAGAACAAGTGGAAGTAGAAAACAAAGTTAGAGTAAAAGACAGTACACAGCATGCACAGTGTATTTGATTTCAACCTGTACATGGCTGACTGCCAGGTGAAAGTGAATGATTCACTGAACCACAGCTTCACCCTCCAGGCAACAGTACCACCCAAAAACTCCCAGTTTCATGCAATTACAATATACCTATTAATCAGCCTGTTTGTTGTGCAGATCAGTGACTTTTGCGTGTCAGAGCTTAGCAACATGCACGCAAAGTTCAGCTTTCATTTAATTGCAACTCACCAAAGACAAGCCTCAGACCCAATTTTGTGTCCCAAGTCATGTTTTAGGAAAACAGCAGACACAATCCATCCAGATGAACATTTCATGTTTTCTCGGTATGTGATTTCCAATCTGACTGTGGCCCGATAACGGCGACATTGCTGTTACTCATTCCCTCAGATCCCCTGACTCCATCTCTCCTAATCAGATTTCTCTGGTTGGGTTATTTATCATCGCCAGCTCTGACTGTGAGTGATGCTTGGCTAATGGGTTTAGCATTCAAATCTGCTGGCTTGATGCGACAGAATCCCAACAAGGGTTGTCATTCCTGTGGCGGCAGCAGCTTCAGAGTGGCGTAAATAAGAGGGAAATGACATTGTTGAAATATGTATTCATGGCGTGGTTGTTTTTACATTTGGTTAGATTTGTATTGATTTTAAAGGTGTTAAAATGAAAAGGAGACAGCGAGGCAGAAAGTCAGAAAGATGGAAAGAAAAAGGGGAAGAAAGTCAGAACTTGAATATGTGTGCTTTAAACTGACAAAGATGTCCATTCATGCATTCATATACCCATACATGCATCCATCCATAGACCATTTATCCCTTCTTGCCTGCTCATTTCCTTTCAGGAGTGACAGGACAAAGAAGGATCATGACTCACCAAATGAGAGCCAGTAAATGAACAAATGAACTCAGCAAAACAAAATACAAAACAGAAAAGCTCTCTGACAGTGTGGTGAGCACATGCACATCAATGAGTCTATGTGGAGTTGAATGACAGTTATGGTTATGACAATAATTATAAGTCATAAAACAACAGCTGTGAGAAACTCGGTCTTCTCGTCTTTTTTCATGACTGCACCTGCACCGTGTGGTAACATCATGCGGTATGGTCGTCAGGTCCTTGCACCTTATTGTTTTGTATAATCTGCAGTGATGACAGAACTGTAAATTACAAGACAGCTGTTACTCAGTCTTCCTCCATTTTGTCCTTTCATTCTATGATATGTGGTTGAGTGTCAGGTGTATCATTTTCTAATGTTTGATCTAAGACCATAAATTAACTCAGAGCAGAGATAACGAGACAGTGTGTATGTGTGTGTGTGTCTGTCTGTGTGTGTGTGTGTCAGACTCTTCAGTCTTCATTGCCCCACCACCTGTTCCATGTAAATAGCTCCATATGTGTGGATGAAAGACTTTATGTGGCTCATGGGAAACATTCTGGACACCCTTATCACCACATCGGTCATCAGTACCCCAGTTACAAATACTGACATCACTTCTAACACGAGGAAGGAAGGAAGGAAGGATTTTACAGGGCATAAAAATTTTACACTAAAAGAAGGTCATCGTGAAGAAGAGTGTGAATATTTTCACTCGTCTCATCCTGTAATTCTGTTTTTTAATATTTCCTGAAACGTGTTGATCTGGTATTACGGATCAACCCCACGACATTTCTGCATCATTCCAGGCAAGTCTGGACTTGTATAAATGCTCTAAGGTTATGCAGTTTGTCTTGTTATCACTTGATCTTGTTTCTGGATTCTGTGAACGCCCACAGATGCACGCATAAACACACACATGTGGCACCAGTTGACCAGGATTTTGTGTCTTCATTAACAATTAAAAAAAAACAAAACAACAACAACTGGTGTTACAAGTATATCGCAGCACATCTGGATGACCTGACATGACTGTGAGGCTGAACAACCTGCTAATCAGGTCGATTCTGACAAGGTGTGAAGCACTTTCAAAGAGGTGATAGTATCATTATATGTGTGTGTGTGTGTCTGTTGTGTGTGGTCTAGTCATGTCTCAGCTGATGTTGTTGTGATGTATGATGACAAACCAACAGGATGTGCGTGTCTACTCCTGTTTAGAAAGTAAAAATCACTTGACTGTGTTTCACAACCCATGGTAACATAATACCTGTACAGATTATATGGATTAGCATGTGTCTAAGCAGTCTTTTACTGACATATAGTGAATTCCTCCACACACTCTCTCTCTCTGCCTCTTTTTATCACTTATTTTAGTCCCTTGTGCAAGCTGCATCTTTCAATATCCGTCTCTCAGCTTTTTTCTTGCAGTGTCTCTTTCCTTTCTTTTACCCTTAAATCAATTATAGCGAATTCCCACCACTGTTTTATGTCAGTGGAACATTTAAGAATCAAATGACATTCTCTGTTCTCTTTTCATTAATCATCAATCATGCCAACCATGATGCTTCTGTTATCACTCCATTAAGTGACTACAATACTTGTTCATATAGAACTCCTTTGCATAAAGCTTAAATGACATTTCATTGTCACAGTGTCTATATTTTGATTCATCATGTGGTATGACAAGCTCTTCATCTATCATTTTGAGTTAGTGGCTGTGTGCATATTTATTTTCACAAATGTATGTGTCTACATTATAAGTCTCAGCATGACTTCCAAGTCTCCCACCTAGCTTTGTAATTACCTTTTTCCAGCTATGACTGTTAATTTGAGTACTGGAAAATCACTGCTGTACACATGCATGCACACACAGTTGAGCTGTCTCACAGAGGAGAAATTGGGACTCTTAAGTGTTCTTAATTAAGTCAAAGCTTTACAGTGACATTTATTTGTGTTTATCTGTTATTATTTTTCTTTTATTATTAGCTGAAATGGATCACGCATATTGTCAGTCCCTGAGAACGTGAAGTGACGCTTTGACAGCCTGTTTGTTCTGTCATTGACGAAATGTGCGAAAACATTAAAGAGCAAGTGAGAAATCTCATTGTTAGTGCAGATGCACAGGAGGTAACATTAAATGAGTGTGAGGAAGTCTTTAATTGAATAAAGGAAATGGTACATTTTCACTTTTGCATCTTTTTTTATCACTTAGTAAGTGACAAGTAGCTTGTCAACATTTGTCACTGGGCCAAGGAGACTAACATTTGATACAGTATAACACGATAACTTTAATACGTTGAAAAAGGGACTGATTAAAAAAGTATAATTAAGGACTTGACATATTTCATGTCAGTCACACTGGAGCATGAGCATTGCAGTGGGATCCTTCAGTTGGTAAAGTACTGTAATTCAGGAAGACTGCTGAGCTGAATCAATGTTAGAAAATATGAAGTATTATGTGCCTTATTTCAGATTAGTGAGTAAACCAGGAAAACTGTTAAAGATACACAGACACACAGAGAAAGAAAGAGCTAACAATAATAGCCTGGAGTTTGCTTCACAGGTTAGCATATGCTATCTTGTCAATGAAACAGGAGAAGCAGCCAGGTAGGCAATTAAAAGTGAGTTGAATACAAGTGGATTTCTTTTTGTAATGCTGCCAACACATCCACTGTGCCTGCCTTAAGTCAGTGCCATCTCACAAATCACTGGGAATCTTTCTCTTCTCTCTGTCTGTCGAGTTTCATTCTGTTTCCGTCTGTCTTCTTCTCTCCGTTTTAGTTCACTTCCATCTCTCGCTCCCCTTGTGACTGTTGTGTTCTCTCGTCACACGTCTGTCTCAGTTTAAAACATCAAAGTACAGCTGAAGTCATTATCACCTGTAATCTACCAGCAATACAGAGTTTCTAAATCGAGATTTATTTATATCAAAATGTCACAAGTTCTTACTTTAATGTAGATCTTGACAGAAATAAAGGATATGTGTTTAGCCACTTACTACACAATGCAGCCAGAGTGACAGAAAGAGAGGGACAGAAGAGTGTAGGTAGACAGAAAGAGGAACATCAACTGACATAAGTTACAAAACTCACATTTATTTCAATTAGAGTGTCAGAGAATGTCACTTTAATATAATTCCTGACAGAACACAACTCTCATGTGTATGAAAGAGAAAAAGAAAGCAAGACATGCAAAGACAGAGTAGCAAAACAGAAATGTATTTATAGGAATTGCCACAGATTATTACTTTAAGCATGTGTTTTGGTTTGGTCAACCAGTTCCTATGCTGAGCCCACATGTTCTGTAATTTGCGTCTGTCTCTCTTTGCCCGTCTGTCTGCTTCTCATTCTGTTCCTCTTGATCGTCTATACCCAACTTCAGAGATGTGTATGTATGTGTGTGCGTGTGAAGAGATGTACACAGAGACAGAATGTGTGATTGTGGCCATGGTTGAAGCCATTTCTCATCTATGTGTATGTGTGTATGTGTGTGTGTGTGTGTGTGTGTGTGTGTGTGTGTAATTTTGTGACAAGAAAGCCACAGATTATTGCACATGAAATGTTATTCATACAAAGCAGCTCTAGCGTGACTATCCCCCTGCTACAGCACTCAACAGCCTATTGGAGAAACACAAGAGAACAAATCTCAGTGAAAATAACAGTCTACAAATCTCACAAGGGAGATTCTCTCTCACCTCTCATTTCTGATTTTAGTCTTTTTTGTTTAGTTTTTTTTCTGAGGGAAGTGTGTGTTGTGTTGGTATTTTTCTAATTAACAAAATACAGTGTGAGTGTACAGAAAGATGTGTTAAAATTAGAATTAGGTTTTAGGTTTAAATTTTTGCATCTTTTACAATACTTACTAAGTATAGGTCTATCCCAGACAATACAAAAATCATCTTGTGTACAGGAAGAAATAATATATTTTACTGCAATAATATTTAAAAAAAGATCGGGCAGTCAGCATGAGCAGTGATAGTCCACATGAGTGAATAGCAAAGAGCGTAACCCAAAGGAAGCCAATCTTTATCAACACAGAAAAACATCACAAATTTTGACTGAAAAGGGATATCTGGGAAGTGCAGTGCAAAAAGCAAACAGGTATTATTACGTATGGAGTAGAAATAAACACTGTATTTTAATGATTTCAAGTGGCACTGAGAAATAATTAATGGCTGGTGGCTTTTTAATTAACACATACTATATATAGACAAACATAAACAGAGTAACTCATAAGGGCAGTGATCTGTATTTTTGGGTCAAAATGTTTCTGTTTTCTCTCCAAAAGATTAACGTTCTCTCTCAAAACAGCACAGTCACTCCCCACAAGACCTCCTCATAGACGGATCCTCTACATCTCTCCAATCATGCGCCCTTTCCCATCACCCACTTCCTACCCACTCAACACCTCTCATATCCCTTTAATCTTTCTTACAGGGCCCTAGGGTGTGACCACTCTACTTAAACATGCAAGTCAAAATCTGCTCAATGCCACCAACAATTTCATTGGTTGCATCCGTGAATGTAGCTGATATTTGATTTTGTCTCTGCTGCACAAGCGATTCTGTGCTCCACCTCATAATGCCTTTGAAGTGTCACATAGTCAAGCATTCTCCAAGCAGAATTTGGAGTAGACGGAGCACGCTGCACACTAATCATAACAGCACATACGCAGCCTGAAGCTAAATCTGCATAAAATGAAGGGAAGTAGGGCCTTTATTTAAGGTAAATCTCTACCGATGTTAGGTGCACTGTGCCTCCACCTATGTGTTCTGAACTTGTGATAACACTAGACCCTGAGTCAGATGATGATCTGGCAATAACAGGGAAGAATAACACAGGTCCGTAGCAGTCACAGCCAAGCGCACCTGAATAACCGATGATGCGTTTTTGCTTATTTCAAAATAGGAATTTTTTTGCAACACACTGCCTCAACAGTTTTATGTGCAATCAAAAAGTCTGACTGAAAAAGTGAGGATTAAACTGGTTAATACCCTATAGTAGACCTCCACATTTTCATGGAATCTGTTTCTTTTATGTTGAAAAGACTGTTGGCAAATTTTACAAAGGTCTACTGTCACTGCAGTTAGGAAACATTTACCCCTACAAGCAGTCAAACAAACAGTTCGTCACAATTCCTTTCTGTGTCCTCTCTCTCCTTTCTCTTTCTCCTTATTTTTTCTCTCATTCGCTTTGGTTCTCTTCTCTCCAAATGTCCTTTGCAGCTCTCCTTTCTTCTCTCAGTGTCAGTTATCCTCCTCTACTGGCTCATTTTGTTCGTCTCCTTCTGTCCACTTATTGATCTTGTTGTTTTTCCTCACTTTGTTTTTCTCTCCTTCTCTTTTTCCTAGTTTCCTAGTTCTCTGCTCTTCTGGTTTTGTCTGTGTAATCTCTATGATCTCCATGTGAGTTGTTTATAACTCCTAAATGTGCCACTTCCTTGCCCTGACTACAGTGCAGAGAGAAATGTATTCATTTTCATGCCGCTCCGCCACACTTATCTTTTATTTCCCTCTGTTTTTTATGGCAGTTCAGCTTTGTCAGATGTTATATGGTGAGATGTGATAGGTGAAATGGGAAACGGTTCCATCTGTATTTTCCCTGTGGTAATGTTTTAAAGCTGTGGTTACATCTTCCACTCTTCTCGTACTTTGAGTTGTGCTACCATGCTCACACCGTTCTCAGATTTCATATCTGAACAAAAGCAATCACTTCTTTTCTGTGTAGTAAATTGAATTATAAGTATTTTAAAGGTTGTTGGACCTAAGTAAGCTCTTTGTGTCATAACAATTGCTCCTAGGTGCACTAAAAAATATAAAGCACAGCCTTGTATGGCTCATTGCTCAGATAAAACTCTGGTAATATACATTGGTGCAATAGCAAAGGGCAAAACTGTACAAGACATATTCCTTTTAATGAATAAGATTTAAATGCTATTTTTCCTCTCAGCTAAGACCTTGAACAGTAGCTAAACAAGTGGTGGTTGCTAAGCAACATGGAAGGGGTAACTTTTGAGTTGGCACATTCATTTTAAAATCATGGCTAATATGGTTATATCTGTGTGTGAGTGTGTTTGTACATTTTTAAACCTGTATCAGTCAGTCAGAAATGCATACAGCAAGCTTTAATAGCAGTGTGTATTTCCATAGTGGTGTGTACCAGTCTTGCTGAAATGAATAAAGGGCAAGCATTAGAGTACATAAGAACAATCCATTTGAAACTCCAGAATTGCATGAATGAATATTAAAAGGATTTTTCAAATTCTCATTTCCTTTAGAAGTGTTAGAAATGTTCTTGCTCTGCAGCAGTCCTCCGTTGCTTAATGCATATAAGGGAAACATATTTTCTGTATAGGAATGGACCATATTTCAGTCTAACACTATAGCCTTGTATTTGAAAAGAGAAGACAGAATAGACAGCTGAAAGAATGGCCTCTGTAGTCTGCCTTTGACGCTTATGATGCCTTCGACTTTTTAACCCCAACTTTCATTGGACGGAGTCCCCTTCTCTGTCTGTTTCCTTCTCTCATTCGCTCTCCGTTCTGTCTGTCACATATGCCGGCGCACCCCCCTCCCCCCCCTCTCTCTTTCTCTGTCTCATTACCTCTCTCTACCCCCCCCCACATCACATACTCGCACAATGCCTTTCTCTTCTTTCTCAGTGCCTGCAGTCATTTTCACTTGGTGATTGAACTGACTCTGTAGTTTGTGTGTGTGCTTGAAACAGGAGGAGTGGGAAAGAAAGCAAGATCCAGTGGAGAGGACAAGGCAATAGAGAGTAACAGGATGAGAGAGGGGGAATGAGAGAGCCATGGAGAGTGAGAAAGATGCGCTGGAGAAAGAGAGGGAGAATTGTACAGCTAGGTATTGCCTTGATGTCGATTCTGCCCTAATGACCCTCCATTCACCTGGTATCCCTTTCTTCCTCTCTGCCTCTTTTCTGCCTCCTCATCTCACTGAACCTCTCACTCTATGAGAAGTCTATATTAGAATGACCACAACCAATTAGTATCTTACAGCGCTAATCTCCATTTTGCAGCAACAAAAACATAACTTATCAAAGCCTCACTTTTTGTCTGTCCTCCTGTCTCTCTCTCTGTATATATCAATCTTCCTCTCTATGTCTCAGCTGTCTAGTATCACCTGCTTGCACCTTATATTCCTCTTTTCTACCATGTAATTTTAGAGGGAACACAGTGAAAAAAATCCCCCAGTAGTCTGACCCACCGTTGAACCTTTGCCTGCTTTGACAGATCGCTGCAACACAAGCCTTTCATTTCATTGGCGAAAAAGGGTCTCTCTCCCCCTATTTAATGTGTTGTGTCTTTCACTTCAAATGGATGGCAGTAAAAAGATCAAGTCCAGTGCCATTAATGTGTGTGATATGTGTGCAATGTGTGTGTTTGTCCACCTTGGTGCCATTGATGTATATGATGATTGTGTGTCTGTATGGGGCCCATTTGTGAGATAAGGGTAGCTATAGTGGAGATAAGGGGGCGTGTAGAAAGAGGCTTTGTTTTGGCCAGACGTGGTGAGAGATGTCGCAGACAGTTATAGTGATTCGTTTGGTCACACATTAAACACCTCTTACTGTGAAAGTACATCCTGTAACACACTTCCCATACTGTTCCTATGAGCTTATGTATTAGAGTCAGTGACCGAGAACAATCCAAATACAAAAAAGGAGAACCTAGAGTCTAATTTGATTACATAAAGAAGATAACTCAAGTTATTCCATTTTCACTGAACTGTTGGCATCACCTGCGTATAGTTTGATTTTTTGGATTTGATGTCATCAAGTTATAGACACAGTGTGGTTATTTAGTTGACACTCCAAGGTTGAATATCTTGTTTAATGACATTCGTATGGGGACTGAAGCCTTGAACTTTTGGTTATAGGGCAAGTTCACATTGGTCATGGCTTTCTGGCTAATACAAAACAGTTCAGCATCATGACATGCAAATACAGTTTTAGTGTGGATTTCTGTATTATCTCAGTGAAGAAACAGAAGGCATCTCAGCTCAAGGAAATAAAGTTGGATTCAGTTTACTCTGAATAAATGATTTTTAAAAAAAATTATCAATACTTTCTATACAAATACATTCATAATACAGCAGCTGTGAATAATATTTAAATCGTTGTTTCAGGGTGAACTGAGTGAAGTTAAAATGAACAGACCCTAAAGTGGCCTAGAACCAAACTTTAATCTACCAGTCTACCTCAAGCATTTTCTTTTAACATTGCTTGGAATTACCTGGCTATCGAAAATGTTTTTTTAATCATAATTATTATCACTTGGTATGAAATGCAGTAAAAGGGCAGAATGAAGCATTCTCATTATTTGTGATGATAAGGGCCATTATAAATCCTTGTCAGGCCATGAACATAACAGTCCTTTTGTTGTGAACAAAATGAAAGGTTATGGCGATTGAGAGCGAAATTAAAGGTTATAAATGAAATTGAGTATTTCCTGCACGAGGACATTTAGAAGATTGAGATTGTAATCATTACTGTTGTGGCTGACAAAGAGCAAAATGGGCACAGGGTCTATTGTGTAACCTAAATGAAAAAGTAAGGACTTGACATTGCAAAGGTTAGACTTATGGCAGGAGTGAGAGAATGAAAGGAAAGGGGGTGTGGATGGGAATAGATGGATGGGATGAATGAATAAGGAGGGGGAGGATATGATGGAGAGATGGAACAGAAAAAGGGGGGTTGGGGGGTTTGGGGGGGTTAGAGGGCAGAATAAGAGAGACCTGGAGCAGCAGAGAGATAGCGAGCTGGTTGGCAGCAAGGAAGACCTGGCCGGGTTGATTTGATTTGAGAGGTCTCAGGAAGGTCATTCATTTGACACGGTTGGCTGCTCTGTGCCAACCCTGACTACTGGTTCATGCTCTCTCTCTCTCTCTCTCTCTCTCCCTCTACCACTCTCTTCCCACTGTGTCCTTCCTGTCTTTCTCCTGTCATCCTTTCGCCATCCCAATTTCTCCTCTTAGAGCATCTCTCCTTCCTCTCTCTGTCTCTCTCTCTTGGTCAATTTCAGTTTAAATGCGTGTTATAGAAAGCATTTGTTTGCAAAGAAAACAACCTTAGCAAAAATATTAACGGAAGCAAATGATTTGGCAGAACAAGTAAGTTAGTGAATGACTGGGAAATGATTTAGGAATGGGGAAGAGGTCTCTCGCTCTGTCAACCCATTTCCACTGAAAGTCTGTATCAAGTTTTTATCAGTTTAGGATCAGTCTTAAGGTAATCTCCCATCATGTACTCTCTGGTTATTTAATAATATAACTGTTATAACCGTAATATGTTGTTTATTTTGAGATTTTATCACTCGATTCCAGAAAAGTTTCTTCTTTCTGTTAGTTGAATTTCATTAGAGTGAGCCCTTGAGGGAACTGGCCGACCCTTCTCACTGCTCCTCTCCTGGGATTGATGAGCCTTGTAATAGTAGGATGTGGGTTACTGATTTTAGGTGGTAGTAGAAATTAAATAATCTTTAATCAATGTTGTAAATCAGTTTAGATTGGCACAACTCTGTTCTGCATGTTATGTTTGAGACATTTCTTCCAAGAAGTGTTTTATAATGTCTGACATTTCATTGAAAACTTCACTGAAAACGGCATTAGGTCTGCAAGCCTTTTAATCTTTTAGAGTCTTAAGTTTAGCTTTCAGCCCTAGTTGTGTGATGTGGAAATCTTTAGGGTTCTGCTGATGTTTATCTATGTTTTGAAGCTCCTTTAGTCGATGCTGGTTTTCTCTGGTCTCACTGTCGTTGTTTACAGGTGGTTCAAATAGCGCTTTGAAGTGATTAATCCATATATTTACATCTTGATTCATTAGCTGCTCTGAAGACATTGGGCAGAGGGAGTTCCAGTGATCCCAGAAGGAGTTGGAGTGTACGGACTCTTCAGTCAAACTCAGCTGTTTACGGATATTGAGTTGTTTCTTTTTTTTGTCTGATGCTACACTTGTAGCATTTGGGTGTCTTACAGTATCAGAGGTGTAATAATTTATCTGTGGGATTTTTTTATTTGAATGTTTTCTCAGTAGTCGTTTTTCACACCAGACATTTTAACTTGCCAAACACTGGTACCCAATAGCATTAATAATTGCTGCAGTAAATTTAGGTGTGTTGCTTTCAGGGCCCTCATTGTGCTCTGGCACACCTAAATGGAACAGACTCATTATTGATGTTATTAGTTACACCCGTGCTTTTCCTGCAATGTTCATGGTTTGTGTGTGTTCAGGATATTTTTGGAGAGTGAGTATATGTAACATTTTGGACCTCTAGACTTGCTATACTGCTGTCAGCCTTTTTGAAATAACTTGTTAAAGGGGGAATATTATGCTTTATGTGGTTTTCTCTTATTTATATACTATTGTGATGTCAGATATGTATGTTAAACATGGTCAGAGTCTCAAAACTTGAGGTTAAGATATGTAGAAATGCTCCCTGCAAGTCAAAAACCAGGGCTTCTACCTGCTCTAAACACTTCAATTGCAATGTTTTTTTCTTCCTTGCCAAGGAGCTGATGTCAGCCTGTTGTGCATGCCCATAAATGGCTGTCCTTTCCATAGCCTTTGTTGCTAAGGTTGTTGCTAAAGTTTTTACATGTGTTGTTTGTGTTGTCCACTCGCATATTTCGTATCGGATTTCAGCTCGAACATGTACAGATGTGAAGAACGAGAAAAAGTAGTGAAATCCTACTACTATAGTTTGTTTCATGGTTTGTTGACGAAGCCTCCGGAGCCAGTGGATGTCTGCTGAGGGGCAGCTTCTGAGAGCTGGCCAAACAAAACAGAGTGGGCTCCTCAGGAGGGGAGCCTTGAAGAGACACAGCTAAAATGGTGTCAGACAGAGGCTGAACTGAGAAGCTGCATAAAGAGCCAGTATAAAATAAATAAGGGGTTTTTTGAGCTGTAAATCATGCAAAGATATTCCAGCAGAGACCCATTAAAAATATAGACCTGGAAATGTGCATGATATGTCCTCTTTAAATTATATAAATGGCAGAGCTGCCATGAACATTTGTCCTTTTGGCAAATAAAGTAATTTGGCCTTGGTCTTATGGGCAGGGCAGGGGTCTGACTGTGAAAGCACTAAAAGAGACAGCATCCATGTGATGCTGCCGCGGGGTGAGCAGTTTTTGTATCTTCCTGCAGTTGACAAGATGCAGGCTTCCTTTGGTTTTGCATATTATATTTAAGAGTCATGGCTTCTAAAAAATGTGGCTCACAACACAATTTCTGTCACTCTCTTTATCTCTGCTATCACTATGTCCCCACCTAGGGGCAAGAGGCTACATGGAATCAATGCACCAATATACAGAATTTCAATAGAAGTCAAGATAGGAGAAAGGAGAGGAAAGGAAAAGAAAATAGGAGGAAATTGGGTGAAAAGGACGATATTGAAGCTGATATAAAAGCCAAAACAAGAAGGGTAGAATGAGGAAAGAAGGGACAGTGGACATAGAACAGGAGGTAAAAGAGGATAATAAAGATACAGGGGACATGTGAACAACAAAGAAAATAAAGGAAGGAGAAGAGAATGGTGAAATCAAGTTTGTTCAATCTATATGTGCCAAACACCATCAAACTAGTGGTGACTGGAACATATAAGATAATAGAAGGACTACAAGAATGCCTTGATAGTCATAAGAGTATGTTCCTAGATGACAAGAAGAAGATCATAAAAACAGCAGACAGAAAGTTACAGTAGCTGTTGTATCAGGTGAAATGGATATAAATGATACTTGTTTCCTATGTCAGAGTACACAATGCTCAAGTCTTTAAAGTTTTGAGAGTTCATGACGCTATGGCCTTTTTTAGGTCAAAAGGACATGCACTGTGGGATTGGGAGTGTTTTGTGTGTGTGAGTGTTAGCGTGTGGGTATTTTAATGTTCCTAGTGAACAGCACATCTGACATGCACTGAACCCTCAACCCCTAGCGGTGCCAATGTTGGCATATTACTTTGCCATCACACCACAGCATTTACCAATAGTTGACCGCATCACAGCAACAGAATCAGCCATAAGGAAAAACAACTTAACATAAATGAGGCAGAACAGCTCAGGTTGAAGATATCGGCAGGCCTTTCCAATGCAAAGGCACTGCCTTCCAACCTCATCATCCAGGAAAGGGAGGCTGTGACGTCACTGAGCAACATCACCATCCTACCAGATGATAAAGGACGGTGGTCCTAAACACATCACACTACTTTGCCAGGGTCACCACACTACTTAGTGACACTAATACATACACTCAAGGAGAAACCATCCATCGTGAGGTGTGTAGAGGTGTGTGTAGTTCATGTTGGTTTGGTTTTTAGATGGGTTTTTGCCTTAAAAAATCTTCCAAAACACACCAGGCAAGGCCACAATCAAAATATTAAAGTTGCAATAAATGACATTCAGCCTCACTAGATGTCAGCAAACAACTATTTGCTATGTAAAGATACAATGACGTAATGGCGACCTGAGCAGAGAATTAAGTCACACTCCCTCTGTGTGTTGTTATCTGAGCTTCTCTGTTCTTTGTTTTGGTAGCTGGTCTGGCTGTGTGTGCATGTTAGTGCATGTGAGTCCCTCTGTGTCCTCCGTGTCCGTTTCCAAGATGGCGGCTGTGTCACAAACTTTCTCAAATAAAGCTAAACAGTACACTGTCTGTTTCTGAAAACATTTGAGAAATAGGCAAAGCAGTAACAGAATCTTGATCAATATTTGATCAGCACGGCCTAGTTTGACAGTTTGATCTGAGTTTCGTGAGCTGTCCTTTCAAGGACTGCTTTCTCCCCCCCCCAACTTTATTGTGTAAATGTTGCGCATATTTGTTTTGGTTTGAGATGCTGGTGCCATAGTGCGACATCTAGTGGCTGAATGTCATGTATTGCAACTTTAAAAGATGCATCAACATTTGAACTATTCTGTAACTTTGTTCTTAGTTTGTATGTTTTAGTTGAAGGAAAAAGAGCACTGCAAGGAGGGAATTCTAGGAGGGAGGGAATTCTATTTTCATTTAATGTGTGTGCCATTCAAAGCTATCATAAAATATCTGATAAATGCTGCTCTGCAAGATTTGTACTGTTTCTTTTAAGTGTAATCACTGCACTCCATCTGCATCACTTCTGTTCCCCCTGTCCTGGCCCTCATGCTCATTAAAACATGTCAGCATTTGTCATGTGGAGAATCATTTAAGTCTATGAGTGGGTTCATTTTGCCATAACTAGGAAAACCAGTCTCTGTTTATTTTCAAAGACTTAAGTGGTTCCAAAGAAATGTCTCACTGATTAGAGTTTTAAGCAGGTAATCACTTATCTGTAGTGGATTACATTCTGAAAGTAATCTTCCCAGCCTTGTTAACACTATAAATGCTTTTATGAGCCTCAGGCCTTGTACAGTATGTGTCTTTCATCTATAAGGCTTTCAGCTGTGTTAGCTTTGCCAATAAGACATGCTGTTTAAGACTTGGCAGCTAGTCTGCAGCCTCCACAGTAAATGGTTTGCAGCTGACTTTTACACACAGTGGCTATCAAACTTTTCAAAATGATTTTTGTTGCAGCCAAAACTTTGTGTGGATTTTGTGGGGTAAGATTATTGACTTCTAATCCGGCAGTGTGTCAGTGACCCTGTCCCATGTCTATGACTTTAGAGTGAGGGCAAGCAACTTACACTGCACATAACTTTGGATGGAAATTTCTCCAAAGTAATTAATGTATCCATATTTAGCCCCTCAGCCAACCTTTAAACCTTAGTGCGAGAGACTTGGACCAGGAGTAGACAGACACTTGTTAAAGGCAAGAGCAAGATAATTTAATTTAATTCAGATATCAAAAAGTGAATCAAACAATAAGATGGTCTTTAGATTTCCTATACGTTAAAAAACTGAGCTGTAAATTAGTACATGTCAAGACTGTCATTAGTTAAGTATTGTGAGTTGACAGTAAAATCAAAGTATTTGCAGACAGTAAGACATTGGTTAGAAAGTGTGTGTGTGTGTGTGTGTGTGTGTGTGTGTATTCTTGTCAACATTGGTATAACCTGCCCTGGAAGACATTCCTTTCTACCTGAGTTACCTTACTAAGAAACTGTCCTCCCAAGAAAAACAGAAAAACAGTCAGTCATTTCAGCAAGTGGCCCAGAAGAACATTTACGTTCAAGTGTCAAAGCTCTCTAGTGGCCATAGTAATTATGGCAGTCATAAAGGAGGAATTTAGGTGACGTTATTATAGAGCGAAGTCTGCGAAAGGAGAATGTTGCGGTGGATGGGTGGGTCAACAAAACATAAGACTTTAGTACAGGAGATCGCCATTCCTTTCGTGTTCTCAACTGTGAGTCAACACGATTGTCCCTAACCTTAACAAAGTACTTATTTTAACCCAAACCATGATCTTTCCCTAAATCAAACCAATACTCAACCCTAGTGTTGTCAACATATATCTTCTTAACAGTGATTTGTGCTGGTTTCACAGACAAATCATGTCGCCCTGCCGATAGGGGCATCAGACCAGAAAATGCTTCTATGAGACATTCTGGAGTGCACCGACCAACAACATATTTTGTCATTTAATTTGGAGTACTTGTTGCATAGTAACCACATAGAAACACACACACCTTGCATTTTAACAAGATGTGCCTGCTGTGCTTGTTCTTAAAAACTTCTCTGTAAAATCAACAACTAATATATATCAGGAAGGGAAGTTATAATAAAGATAATAGAGGTTACTCTGTGTATGTGTGAGTGCATTCGTGTGTGTATGTGGGAGTCAGAGAGAGGGAGAGAGACAGAGTAGGGGAGGGCTGCATTTTAATTATTTACAGCTGTGCAACCGAAACTCCTCTCTCTCTATTTCTCTTTTTTCAGTCTACCCTATAATCCAGAGTTGGGTTATAAACACAGTTAAAGTTTCCATCGCTCTCTCTCTCTCTCTCTCTCTCTCTCTCTCTCACTCTCTCTCTCTCTTTCTCTCTCTCTCTCTCTCTCTCTCTCTCTCTCTCTCTCTCTCTCTTTCTATCTCTCTCTCTCATCCTGGGTGGCCAAAGTGTGTGTGTTTGTGCGTGTCTGTCTGCATGTGTGTTTGCCTGTATTCTGGTTTTTGTTTGTCTGTTTGTGTCTCTGTGGACATATGTCTGAAGTGTGTGTAGTTTTGTCACTAACTTGTGACCTTTCATGACCCAGATTGTGTTTATTTCTCTTTATAGGACTTTGATTTGATCATGTCTGTCAGGCTTGCTTGGAGACTGTTCTTAGCTTCCACAGTGCCAAGTAGTTGAGGTGTCTTTGGCAGATAAATACACTGCTGAAACAGCATGTGCAGTGCAACAACCTTGACAGAAAATAATCATGTCACTGGAGAATGCAATGAGAATAACACTTATCAAAGTAACTGAATCGTATAGAGGGATAGGATGCAAAGGAAAACACATTAGTGAGTGATGTATTTCTGTTATTTCTCTTATATTATCACTGTTTTCACACCTGTATGAAAGCCTTTAAAAATAAACAAAGACTATTGAATGATCCACAGGCTTGCATTGACATTATCATGTGAAGATCATAAGTTTATAAAGCTTTCAAAGAAGCCTCATGTAGATCTGTAGCTCATGTGTAGTAACAGTTATGATATGATGTTTTATTGATCCCCCATAGACATATTCTGATTTTATTGATTCCCAAACAGGGAGGCCAGAGGTCAAGCTTAGCTACAGAACAACATCACTACAGTTGGGAGAGGCAGAGGGTGGCACAACAATACCCTTCACTGCCTTTTGTTGTTCTCATTATCTCATCATGGCTAATGAAAAAATGGGATTTAGTGTTGACTGCTCTTGTGCTGTGACAGCATGTATGTTACCAGCCCTAACTGAGATTAGGTAACTCTGCTCCAATTGTAATGATAATAATAATGCAACAGTAAAGGACTCTGGCAAAAGTGCTGAGTTGAAACTCACATGAATGTTGTTCCCAACCAGCAACAAAGAAGATGTTTAGTGTGCACTTGGCTGAAATGCACTTGTATAATTCATTATTTCTTTGTCTTAGTTACTTTTTGCTGCCACATATGACTACCAACACACTAAACTACGCTGTGCAGTTTTCAGGAACATGTTAGACTTCTCTAAATGTTGGTTTTGGTGTCTTTTACCCAACATTTTAGACCTCTAAGGTGCTTTGTGAATAGTAATAGTCTTTGCTAGCAGTTTTTTACTGTACACTTTTGTCTGTTGGAGTGACAATGGATTAGTTACTGTGCCTTCCAGTTTCAGCTGAGCTACTGTACACAAAGTTGTTGAATCGCTGGAGTAAGAAGCTTTGATATTTGTGTAAACCAGAGCTAAGTTAAACAGTGAGGCTGCAAAATGTTATGGCGTGTCTGTATTGTCAGTTCTGCTCAGTTTGAATAAAAACAGCATTGTGTGTGTGGTTGCATGTATGCAAATGATGTTTGTATTGTGTCCCCTAACTACTTTCCCTTATTTTCTTCAGGAATTCTTGTTGAAATTGGTCACAGGTGGGCAGCTCTTAGGAAACTGCAGTCTGCCTATAAAAGGTTCAGAAAAAGAAGAGGAAAAGGGAGCTTAAATGTTAGATTATTTTTAATAGCTGTATTTCCAGACCCTGAAGTTAGTTTGTGCATTGGCGGCTTTGCTGTGTGCTTTTATTATTGACTATATAATGTGAACATGAATTAAAGTTGTAAAATTTCTGAAGGTCAGTCTAAGCAGACAGGATGAAGGAGGGAGGACGAGAGAGAAAAAGAGAGGCAGTAGGATGGTATGAGAAGTTGCTGACACCAGTCTTTAGCTGTATAGTGTATAGAGAGTCTCTATATGATATGTGGGTGGCCTAAAACACTTTGCGAGAGACGGGAGGGTAGTTTGAGCTCGTTCTGTGGAAAGTGAAACCATCCAATCCTCTCAAGTCTTACATCAACATCAGAATGTTATTAATGTGCTCTATTTTAAGGTGAGAGCTTTGAGAGTCTATCTCTCTCTTACTCTTGCTTTCTCTGTATGCTTTGAGCATTCCTCTCACCGCACAGCTATGTGAAAAAATAAGCTGGCTTGGCCATCTTTCCCTAAAGTTAATGATTTAGAAGAGGTGTTGGCAGACTAAATTATCACCTTCTGAAAGGACCCATTGAGATCCCATATGCGAACCACACATATCTGCAGCAAAGCTCAAGTCAGCCAAGAAAGATTGAGCCCAACCCCACCCAAATCCAAAAAAAGTCAGTGTAAAAACTGTAATGAACCTGAGGTGTATAGCTCGTTGTCAACCCACACCTGAAAAAACCCCAAAAGTGCTAAGAATATTTGAATAAAATATGGGTCATGGCCTATTTTAAGTCATGGAACACAGAAACGCTGCATATAAGGGTGGTTTCAGCTGTTTTGCCAAGAGTAATAGATTATATTAGATCAAATATGCCTGAATGATAAAAGCTAAAGTAATGCAAATACACCTTTTTCTAAGTGATGAATTGCTGAAAGACTCTTTCAAGGTGTTACTTCCTTAAGCACTTTTTCTGCAAGGGTGGATTCAGGTGTGTGCAGGTTAACCATGCGAACCTTAAATCACTTAACTGATGTATTAGATGGTTTGACTTCTGAGGCTTTCTGCACATGCACCTCTTTTGCCAATCCCCCGTATGAAAATCATGAGATGAAAAATCCCTTAGATGAAAGAGCAGAAAGTGAGCTAGTGTAATATGACAGCTAAATTGACGGCATTGGACACACTAAGCTGGCTGTTCTGAAGGTCTAATGAAAGGTTTCTTTGAGAGGCCATGTCAGCAGGTGAATGGAGGTGAAATATGTAGGCTCCCTCCCTCCTCCTCTCTCTCTCTCCCACCTGTCTTCTGCTCTCCGATCTCTTTCTCCCTCTCTCTTGATACTTCTTTCTCTAGGCTAAAGAGAAAGCCAGTTTTTGCTTTGATAGCCAGAGTTATTATGGGCTCCAGTGGTGGTCTGAAGCTTGTGTGCATGTGTGACTAAGGGCCACAAATACTCATCAAAAACACTCTTATCAAAACCTTTTTATCTATAGTAAGGACTGAATGTCACTGTTCAAGGAAGTGGTAAGTAGTAATAGCTGAGGTGAGGTATAATATATGTAAAACATCTATCTATCTATCTATCTATCTATCTATCTATCTATCTATCTATCTATCTATCTATCTATCTATCTATCTATCTGTCTATCTATCTATCTATCTATCTGTGTGCATGAATGTGTGTCTGTGCTAACGGAGGGTGTTATTCCACTACAGCAACCCGCTATACCTTTGATGGTCCTATTTGATTTATAGCAACATTAAAGGGCTGTTGCCGGCGTTTGCATTTTTATTTTATGTTTCCTCTTCCTTGCATGAAGAGATCCTGTGACTTATTAGTGCGACAGATTCTGCAGAGGACAGTGTTTTGTTGTGTGTGTGTGGAGAAGGGCGGGTGGGTGTGTAGGGGGCGGATCAGTGAGACTGCAGTCTGTGCTGCATGCATTTCAGTGATTGGAGTTCAAATCTCACATCATACTCTTCCAACAAAGTTCTCTGCTTTTGAGAAAGAAAAATTTAAATGGTTGTGCTGATTTTGAAAAAATTATTGGGAGAGCAAAATTAATTCATGATTAAAAAAATAATAAGTTAATTTCACTCAAAATTTATTTTGATACAGCTGGACATATTGAACAGAATACACAGTGAAATGAATTCATACAGATGTGCATTAATGACAGAATTGTTTTTATTCTTAATGCATTCTGAGGAAAAAAATAACGTCTCTGCGATGCATCACTGGTTTGATTAACTTTGACATTTCTGTTAGACTTATTGTAAAAACATGCAATAAATCAAATTACATTCTTGTCCAAGTCCACGTGTTTGTAAATTATCTTTTTTCCTATGTGTCTCAATGAACACCAATACTGTTCAATGTTCAAACTGCAGCTTAAGACAAAAATGGCACCACCTTGCATCAGGCCCCTGAGCTAGTGAGACACAATATGTTGTTCTAATATGCTAATTTTGCATTAAGAATTCAGTGAAAATGAGCGTGTGAGATGATCACACCATTAAAAGTTAGCATTAGCAATGTAGTATGTTAATCAGGCCAGATGGGACCATTCTGTTTGTGTAAATTAACACCTTCTACTTCTTTGTCACTAGACCTGGAAAGATAATCTTTGACAGACCTTTGAAAATGTTTTCATTAAAAATACACCGTATGTGTGTCAAATATATTGGCTGAAACACTTATACTGATGTATGGAACTTAATGAAGAAATGCACTTAGATACCCTCACATTGTGAATGTCAGTCTGTGATGTTCAGTGGTTTCAAGGCATTATTATATAATAAAGTGCTGTAATTTACTATTTTGGTTAATACACTTCCCTGAATCTGCCTCAACATTACTGGTCTTTGCTTGTGAATAGTCATAAGAACTTAATGTTTACTGCTGGGACCCATAGTGGCCATTACTATAATGAAATCTTATAACCCTAATACCCCTGTTATTTGCCTAGCATTCTATCAGTGGATTTGCACATAACAACCTGTACCATTATTGAGCTTGGCAAACCATGAATTTCTAGAAATTGTGGAATTCTGGGCAATCTGCTCAGCGGTAGTGACCATATAATGTAATTATGATTAGTTCTGGGTCCCTTTTGATGAGAATTCACATTTCATTTGGGGTGATTATTTGAATTTATTTCCTCATGTTTCATTTATTTGTACCATTGTACTGAACTAGACTTATTCCCTCACTTCATTTATCCCCTCTAAGTCTTCCTCAAATCATGTCTTTCTCCACAAAGTCCATGCTTTATTTTAAGTTTTTGTGTCTATGCCAGTTACTCTGCCACACATTTCAATATTTGATTTACATGCAGAAAATGGACTATATTGCACTTTTTTTTCTTTTAGCAGGAGTGATCATTTCTAATTATGTTAGGCCACCACTCATGGATAAATGGAGGGAAAACAGCTGTCTGCACTATAAACTAACTGTTGGCTAACAGCAAACTCCGCCCCCCCCCCCCCCCCTCCTAAAATCCATTATTTTTATCCCCTGAATACTGTCATTATCCTAACAACACTGAACAAACTGTCTCTCACACAACTCAGTATCCCTCCTTAGCCAAAATCAGTATTAGTTTTCCACCACTGTCCCCGGGCATGTTCTGGCTCTCTGGCTCCATAATCCAGGGCATATTCTAAGATCCTTAACCCAGCAGCAAGCTTTGTTTTTGGGCTTTAGTCCAGCTCTGCTCTTGGGAGGTCCAACAGCTCCTCCAAACCCCCTCCAGTCATTTTTTTGGCGTGAAGGATTTTTATTTTCAATCACGCTGTCCCAATCCCCAGGACAATTAGAGGTCATCACAGAGCAGTTTATAGAAAGTGCAGAGCAACAGAATGTTGTTTTGGAAAGTTGTAATGGTCCCTTGTGTGAGTGAATAGACTTGGAACAGCAACATTGAAAGAAAAAAAGGACTTTTACAATACAGAAACAGAAATAGGTTGCTTATCTTTTAATAATTTTTACTTACCGGAAAATCTTGTTTATCCAAATCCCTCAGGAGTCGAGGTTGTCCAAGAAAATTAAATGTTCTGCATAGACATTCATTGAAATTCCTCACTGGATCCTATCAAATTCTGAAATATGAATAGAATTTATTTTAATCTTCCTATTGCTTGTGCTCATCTCCATCCAGTCCACAAGTGACATCAGACCTCTGAGGCTTTGATATATGCAGATTGTACAATATCCAAAAGTGTTAGTAAATCTTTACCACCTGTTGCTTTTATGCTTTCAATATGGTATGTTTGTTGAGAAAACAGTTAATTTTCTGTCCTTGTGTCATAATCCATCTTCCAACACTATGTAGATATAGAACAACACAGTATGTACTGCACCGAAGATATTGCAACAGGCAACTTGTACAGCAAATTCCTCACATTCTTCCCGTGTGAGAAAATCTGACCCACATTTCAATACTGAATATTTGTTTAAGACCAGAAAATGAAGAAACAGACCATTAATCTAACATTATAAAATTAAAATGTTGCTTAGCAGCCAATTACCGGATCTATTAAGCACTCGACTATGAGGTTTAAAATAACCATGGTGCACCCGTTCACCTTTCATGTGACTCATACAACCAAACTAAACACTGCCCGCCTACTCACTCTCTCTCTCTCTCTCTCTCTCTCTCTCTCTTTCTCTCTCTCTCTGTCTCTCTCTCTCTCTCTCTCTCTCTCTCTCTCTCTCTCTCTCTCTCTCTCTCTCTCTCTCTCTCTCTCTCTCAAACATCATTATCTTGTCAGCATGAGGCCATTGACTGATTGAAGCCTAATGATGTCATTTCCTTCATAAACAAGTCCGGCTTCCTCTCGATGGTCCATATCAGCTGAGCTTATCCTGTGAGTGCCCAGTGGGAGTTGAGTTCATTTCAGTGTCCTCCCCAGGAAACTGAAATGAACGCTGTACATGGGGGAGGGTACAGCTAAACTCAGTATTACTTTTTACTCATTTTGCACAGCTGCATGCATGAAACTGTTATATTTCAGCACCAGACATTTCATTCAGTTCTACAGGGTTTGACAAAGAATAGGCTGCTGGTATACTGCAGACCCACAAAAGACCAGACTGATGTTATCCTAAAACCATCCCTGTATATAAGCAGACGCTACTTTACTTACCCTGACTCCCTACACAGTTAAACTGAGTGAAAACAGCTGACATTTCACTGGCTTGTTGGTGGAGTAGTGTTTGGTTTGTGTAGCAGTGTGGATCAAGTGTTTAACCACAACCTACACTGATGTCAAACAAGTCTCAGGCAATGCAGTATGTCGAATTCAACAGCTTCACTGTGTTTGACCATTTAAAACGCCCTGCACCCTGTCCTGTGGATTTATTCAAAAGGAGCTTGTAGTTCTTTAAGTCAGCAAAGTGAAGGGAATGACTATGAAATACGTTTTGGAGTTTTTTTATGGAGTGAGACACAGCTGTAGCCTGCCTGCATCAACATGGGCTGGGTTGTTGTATTCAGCCAAGGTAATCACAATTTAGATGAGCTTTAAAGCTGCTGGTTGCTGTTGGGGGAAAAAAGGTCCCTGTTTTTCCTGCCAAATCCCCTTCCCTCTCTGGTTCTCGGGGTAGGTTGATATGGGTTAGGAGTTTAAAACTGCTACACACCCATGTGTTTTCACAGTTCTCCACCACATGTGTTATCAGCTGAGCCATGAATGTGGGAAAGCCCCGCAGGCAGAATGACATCATGCCCTGTGTAAAACTAGATATAGTTTAACACACAAGGGTGTAGCTGGGAAAATGTAGGAAATGAGAAATTGTTGAAAACAACAGAAACCAATGGAAACAAACAAAAATAAAGATGCCCATTAACTATTAAAGCGTGAGTCTCAGTTTTATTTTTTCTATGCACTATTTGTAAAGATGCAAAAGTGCACTAGTTTCGACAGTTCATGCATAACAAAAGATGGTGTGAGATATGTTAGGAGGGACCAAAGCAGGGATGACATCTCCAATTTCTGTATCAGACTCTGTATTAAATATCAAGGTTTTAATCTCTCAGTGTTGCAACAGATGCATCCTTTACAGTATCACAGTAATGTTGACACTCTGGCTGGTATTGATGTGTTTCACTATGATGTGGCTAAAGATATTGATTTCAAGCGTCAAATTGATTTTTGTGTATGCTACCCTTTTAAGAGCTCTGGCATAGTCAGCTGTTTAGTGTTGAAACGTTTTAACAGTTAAAGTTCCTCTGCATGTATTATTGGTTTAACCATAATGAGCAAGAAGCCCAGTGGCAGAGTGACATAGTTTATAGTTTAGGAGCTAAGACACAGGGGTTTAACTGGATAATAGCAGGGAATCTTTAGAATTAAAAAAAATTGAAAACAATGGAAACAATGATGGCTACAGGAGGGGCTCATTCACTCACATTAGAAACTTGAGCATGTTTAAGTAATTGTTTTTTATCAAGGTACAAACACTAAGCTTAGTGTCTCATCAGTGCTGAGTAGGGCAATAGAGGATGGACTGCCTCTTTAGTACTGGAGCCTATGTTTAGACTTGTCCAGGACATGTGGGCTTTATTTAACAAAACACCAGCAATGCCCCTAGATCAGGCTAATGATTTCCCAATCAACTTTCAGTCGAGAGTGGGGGAGCTGGTACTGTATGTCCTTGCTCAGATTTTAGAAGGAACATGAAACCTGAAAATATGAAAAAAAAATCTTGTTATCATAATAATATGTAAGTAGATCATGTGGGACCCAAGTACCAATAAACATAATACATTTTTTACCCATTCAGATGACAATAATAAACATTGTAAGACATCACGTTTCAATTCAAAGTAAACTTTTTACAGTATGTTACATGAATGATACTAATAATGCACTGATGTGGACATAAGTGTAGTCTGCTGCCTCTACTCGTCAAGTGATTTTGTTTGGAAGATCAGCTGAGCTTGCAAGAGAACTAGTTCTTCCTCTATAGCATTACCAAAAGAGAAGTAGCTCATGATGTAAAACTAAAAGGGAAAATGCTTGAGGGATGATTACATCATCATTGTCATCACCACCATGACCACTGCACCAGCCATCATCTTCATCATCACCACCGCTCTCACCACCGCCACCATCATCATCATCACCTCCCAGAGCTCAGTGCTTTAGCATAATAACAGTGAGATTTAAAGCCCTGTTGGAAAGATGACATCATTCATTTTCCTCCCTTATAACTCTCTAGTGTACAGCTGACAGATCTGAAGAGCAAGGACATACTTTTGTAAATGATGTGATGTGTTGGCATCTTTGCAGGGATTGTCAGCTGCTTTGCTGTCTACATCTCACAGAGAAGGTCCTGTAGGAAAGCTGACATCATTCTCATGCTGTAGAACAATAACTGGCATCCCTAATCCTTTGACATAAAATTGACATATGTCTGGAAGAGGAGAAATATATGACAACAATGGAAATCGTTGGCCCTTCTGCAGGAATAGTCAGCTGTTTGGCGTTCTAGAAATAAATGGAGGGGATTGAAGTGTTTTAGCAGAGCAGCAGACTTGCCAGAGACACGGTCCATGAACTGTGACTGTAAGGGTTCAATCCTTCCTCATGAAATGCTGTCACACATTTCTATGCAATGTTCCATGTGAATCTACACTGTAATGTCTAAAGTCAGTTAATGACCCTCTGGTGTGTGACTTCAGACTGCCCTCAGGGTAACTGACATAATTCCCAGACGTTGAAAGCGGTGTAAAAGTTGAAACTGATCGAAAGCATTTGAAAAAATCATAACCACATTGGAGCACTCAAGATTAAAAACCTAAATCCCATCATGTTTTGATTTAAACACAGAGTACTAAGCCTCATCCACCCTGCAAATGGTTTTAATTAAAGGAAGTAAATTAGTGAAACTTGGGAGCAGGGGTTCATCTACCGTGCATACTCGAGGGAATCACTTAACTGTGTTGAACTAAAACCAAAAGAGCTACAGGCAAAATGAATTAAATCCTTCTGGCTTGGGTGATTGCTAACTGACTTACATAGTTGTGTGTCAAAATCCACGGGTGGATTAGGGCCCTAAAAGTGACAGCATGGTGGGAAATGATGACCATGGTGCTAGAAAGGTATGTGTTTGTTAGCTGTCAGCAGTTTCCTAAGGAGAGAGAGGAGAGAGCTTGTGTGTGTGTGTGCATGTGTTTATTCATGGTAGATGATGTGCCACTGAAAAAATGCCAAATGCCCAAAATGCTAGAGACACACTCATGCGTGCACATGCATACACAGCCATAACAGAGTGGTGTGTTTTCACGGAGAGCTGACAGTTGGGTGATGTCATCTTGTTAAAATCTAGCTCTAGCATTGGTTAATACGTCTATGTGGGGTGTGTGAGGAGTATGTATATATATTGCTACCACAGTGACAATGTGCCTGCCACCTGCGCCATAAATAAAGCAATCAGAATATTGTTCATGTCCATATTAGTGTATGAATTTGTGTGCACATGTTTAGGTATTTGAGTTATTTTTACCTACCCACAAACCCACACAGTATCACTCTAATTTCACATTTGCAAGCATTTTTTGCTCTTTCCCTAAATACTGTTCCTTTAATGGCCACTGAGTGTTTACTGTATTGAAGTGGCTAAGAAGGCAGATCCACTTCTGTCTTAAAGGTAGAGTCAGCGATTTCTAATCCAATACATTTTTAGCCAAATTTAGTGAATATGTCCTCACGGTCCGCTAGCTGTCTCTTCTGTGTGTGCACTGAAAAAAAATCCACTGTCCATACACAGCACTGACACTGGCTCCAAGCAAGCCACACAACACTATACCAGCCAGTCAGCAATAAGGGGCGTTCATACTCATGCACAAGACAGGGGAGAAGTCATCAGAGCAGCTGTCTGTGTGAGGACATGACAGTCTCCCATCTCTAGCACCCGCTGAATGGTGGGAGAGAGAGGCTGTAGCCAATTCACATAGAAAGTGTTTTCTCATGGAACAGATATGCTTTCATTTTATTAAATGTATCAATCCACACTGAATCCGAGACAGTCTCATGTTTTTTTACGCTCCGAGTCTGTTTCTATCATGTTTAGTGAAATGTAATCTGATCAAGCAGCTGTTTAAATCACACAAATATCCCATTGTATATATGTTTTGAACGTATTATCTGTATCAATGAATCGATAAATACAAACACTGTTGATTTCTTCCTGTGGAGTCGACATGCAAACTATTTTGGTTCAGTAAATTCCTGCTGTCAGTCAGCCTGGTGAAAGCAGTTTGTCTGGCTGCTGTCCTCTCAGCTCCCTAGGAGCTGCAGCTAACAGACGGCTGCCTCTGTGGAAAGAGAAACTGAACACAGGTCGAGTGAGAAACGCGGAGGCCGCAGAGTGGCGGAGGGTGTGGATGGACTGTTGTGCTCACATGAGACGATTTTTTTTTTCCGCTCATGATAAAGTGTGAGAGGAACAGAAGCAGACACATTGCTCTGGATTCTGCCATATATCTCTTTTGGTTGTTGCCATGGCAATGCACGTTTGGGGGGGGGGAGCTCCTGAAGGAGCACGAAGGGAGGGGTGTATTTGTTTGGGTGTTTTGTTCAAATATCAACAATCTTTCTCCAGAATGACTGACTCTACCTTTAAACTACAAAACTCAAGTCAAGTTTTTACACAGTTGACCTCACAATTTGACCTCTTTTAACACTTGTCTTGGTGATACACCAAGACCGTTCACCATCCTGCAGCATACCATCAGTGTTATTAAAATTAAGACAGTTGTGAACAGACAAATCAAGACAATATTCTGCATAGATCCTCAAGCAGTATATGTACTGCCTCTCTGTCTGATGAAGAATTTCATTTCAGTGTCTTGAAATCAACATTTCTTAAACAAACTCTATGGCTCAGGAAGCAGTGTTGTTTGTCTGGGTCATTTGGGGTTCCCATGTGATCAGGAAGAGTAACTCATTTTATTGTTGCAACCACTGGATATTACTAACCCCATATAAGGGCCTGTGGGTATTAACAATCTGAATCACTGATATAAAATGAATCATTCAGAGACGGGGCAGAGAGCCATAGTAATGAAGGGAATCCACGTACCAGTGGAATACTACATGCTGTGAGCTTGACTCAGTCCTCTAAGCGGTAATGGCTGAATAATAAAAGTTTGAATCCTCAAGTGTCCTGTATACCTTACACTCTCTTTAGATGTGTCCTTAGGCACAATGCAGCTTGGTATCTGACTCACATGAGTCATGCTGTTGTGTATAGCAGAAACATTGTGTACTGTGTTTGAATCAATGAGGAAAGGAGTCGGCCAGCTGAATCATTAGTGATACAAACCACGTGACTCATTAACCAAGATCCAAATAAAACAACCTCTGTATGAAATTCTCACAGTCAGGACTTATAGTCATACAGTTATTTAATTAGTCAGCAAGTTGAGTCCCAGTATAATAAGTAGACAGCATATGTTTCTATAAGTAGCATGTTGGGTGCCTTCAGAAGGTATCATACAATATATGACAAAACTTCTGCTGAATACTTTTGAGCAACTGAACATTTGACCATCAAGTGTTGACAAAAGGGACGACCTTGATATCCTTAGAGTAACATGATATATGACCAAAATATTGGTCATATATTTTGTTTGAGGTCTACTTGGGTTTAGCTGTTTTGATGATCAGGAGGAGGCGTGAGAGTGTAAATCAAACTTGAACATGTGACCAGATGAAGACTGCAGGGCCTCAATGTGATTGGAAGATCACCTAATCATTTTGGGTATCCCTGTTTGTTGCACCACATGCACACACACACAAACACACGCACGCACACACACACACAGTCCAAATTATCTTCCTTCCTGCGAAATGACAATGCTTCCTTGTTTATCCAGTTGCCATAAAAACACAATCAGCCACAAGTCAACACTGAATGACTCCAAACAAGCTGGATTATTGCTCTAATTAAGCTTTAATAAGCCCTTATTAAATGGCCGCAGGCCTCGTTAGGCGGTTCATTAAGTCATTTCATCCTTTTATTCCTTCATTAAGTCTCTTTTCTTCTCTCTTTTCTTCTCAGGGAGTGCGTGAGTGGAGAGGTCTGGGAGATCACGACCTTAATTCTCTCCAAGACAGATGGTTTAATTAACACTGGAGGAATCCTCACTGACTCCACAATGGGAATGTGCAGGGGAATTGGATAGCTAAGGTAAGGTACTAAGCTAATGTGTTTTTTACTGGCAATATACACTAATAACCTTTAAAATTACAGCTACTGCGTTTCCTGTATTTATGATGTAATTAGATAGTAATATGAAATACAGAAAAAACATACAGAAATTATGGATACACGTAATTGTGCAGTGTTTGCTAATGATCAACACTGTTTAATTTAATGTGAGGACATATTTTTCTTTTTTTTCACCAGACCCGAACATAAGGAATAAGGAGTAAAGTAAATGTATATTTACATTGCAAGGTGGAGAGCTATTTACTGGTACTGGTCTGAAAGAGACAGAGCTATCCACAGTGACTGACTACATCACACTACAAAAATTACATAGTCAATGCTGACATTTCAGCTGCAACAGTTCAAAAAGGTTCAAAAGGTTACCAGCAAATCGCTTCAATGCAGGTTGTTTACAGTTAGAAACAGGAAATGTTGATGTATAGAATTAATTTCAGAAACCCACAAACTGTGAAAGTGCAGAGGATGGAACATTTACTGCAGTTTGAGAGGAACCCTTCTAAACTTCCTAAAAGTTCAACAAATAATCCTCCACAGCCTTATTGATTTTTTGTTTTCACATACAAAGTTAAGTCAGTGTTAAAAAGACATTTCAAAGATTTAAGTTTGATACTGTTTTACACCTGACCTTGGTCAGACAGTGAGTCAGAAGCAGAAATCACATAAGTTTCAGCATGTAACATGGTTTAAAACAGCATTTCATGGGAACACATTGTTGTCATGAATATTTCAACAAATACTCCCTGTATATTGGATTCATTGTAGGTGAATAAAAAGAACAACAGAGGCCAGTAGAGAGAAACAAGAATTAAAGAGATATGCACACATTGCAAAAGAGATGTATTTTTTTTTCAAACCAATCTCAAAAATTATAATTTAGAAACACAAGAACCTTCCCTTTGAACAATGCAATATCAAACGTTCTCCCTAAAGCAAAGAAGCTAAAGATTACAGTTAGTAACACCTGCATGTTGTGCCTGTTGCATAAGGGGATTTCCACTTCTGTGTGGAATATTCAGAGATGAACCTTGCATGCATAGACTGTGCTCCCCTTTCACGTGCCAATAAACAGCACCTGAGAGAGTATTTGCCGTTAGCAGTGAAGAAAGTGATATCCCAAGGAATCTGAGAGGAAACAGGTGTCTTAGTTCTTACAACATAATGCAGTTTATTATTGCATAAGGATCAGTATGAATAAAAAATTACTGTATGAACATTGATAGTTTTGTGTCCTGAAGGTGGTGAAAAAACAGCAACAAGTAAATAAACAAACCAGAGATAAAAATGTCTGAGCTATGCTGGGTGGCTGTGGGTGCAGGTGTGTATGGAGACAGACAGTGATGAAATACTGTGAACCAGCAACACATGGAGACGGGGCCAAATTTAGTCATCTATTTTGACTGAAGGAGTTGTGTGTATGTGTGTGTTTTTGTAAGAGAACAAGAAAGAAATAGAGATAATGAGTGTGTTTATGCACATGAGCATGCGTTTGCATGTTTATTAGCAGTTTGGCTCCTGCTGAGGTGACAGATGTTCATGACAGAAGAAGGCAGAGATGAGATGCAGTGTCCAAATTAATCCACTGGTGTGTGTTGTGTTGTGTGTGCGCACATGTGTGTGTGTGTGTGTGTGTGGGGGGGGGGGATACACTTACCCCTGAAAGAGAGAAAAGCTGTCCTTCACCTGTCTTCATGGCATTGTGAGTGTGTTTGCGTATGTGTGTGTGTGTTGACATGATTTAGTGCAGACAGGTAAGACTTCCACCTTCAGGCATGAAGTGATTGAGTTTCCTGAAGCTTCAGCAGATGTCCAAACCCCAGGATTCACCCTCTGCCTCTTTCTATTTTTGGCTCTCTTCCTGACTTTGTTGTTTTGGATTTCTACGAGGCCCTACTTCCCTGTTTTATTCTTTCTGTCCTCCTTGTCTCACTCATTTTCTCACAGATTGCCGCAGTCAATCATTTCCCTCAGTTGACTTTGGGCCAAATTAGAGACGAGCACACACACGTATATAAGGACACCTACACACAGTCACACAGACAACATACACACACGCAGGCGCATAAACACACACACACACACCACAGACTGTTGATGTTGACTCAGGATGCAGATAAACCCGCACCCACGCACAGTAAGAAACACAACACTGCTTTGGAAATTATGTGAAAAATTATGTGAAATTAGTCTGTATTGGCAGACACATGAGAAGCACACACACACACACACACACACGCACATACACACACACACACACACACACACACACACACACACACACACACACACACACACACACACACACACACACACACACGCACACACACTAATATGTCAAGTGATTAGTTACACAATTAGGGGCATTGTCCATTAAAAAGCAGAAGTTCAAACTGTTTGTACTTTTGTGTAAAGAGAAATGAAACTTGTGAAACTCAAAAATCTACAGTTGAAGCCATGTATGAGTGAAGATGTTTTGCATTTTGTTGCCCCGTTTGACAAGCACATGATCAGAGCTACCTACCATACTGTGTTTTGTGTTTGTACATAGCTGCAATCTGCTGTTATTTAAGGTTGTACCTGTTCAGCCAGTTTTGTAAGATGCTGAAATAATGTTATAATGTCTGTTCACCTTTGCTGCACATTTTATGTGATGTGTCATTATATATAATTATAGTGGGAACTTTCCAGTTTAATATAATTCAGTCAAGTATAAATCTGAAGAATTGCTTTGGACAAATGCTGAATCCACAAGATCATAGTGTGCAACTTTGTCTGCTGAGCAAGCCAACCCTTAGCTGTGTGTTTTTAATTGACTGTAATTGTAGCTGTACTCTACTCAATGAAAGCAATCAAAGGCAAGCAATTACAAGACATTGGTCACCAGCCATAGGGACAGAACTTCAGACTGGGAAACATGCGCGTGCATGTGCACTTACAAATACACAAACTGAGATACACGTACAAGCAGTCACCCACACATTTCCTGTGTGTTTCATGCAAGACAGTCTTTTCTTCTTTCTCTTCTGTTCGAAGAGGAAGTGCGGGTCTAATGACTTTTCCTATGCGTCACAAACACTGCATGTGGGAGGCAGACAGCCGCACTGCACGTGTGTTCATGTGAGAACCTTTATGCATATATGCATGAGTTTGTGAAGAGCTTGACACACACATTTTCTTATGCATTTGTTAGATACTATGTGTATTTACAAGTTTGCGTTTTTGAGAAACTTCACGTGCATTTGTTTGTTTCGGTGACAGAAAGTTATGCGTATATTTATGTGTTCACAGGAAGTGTGCACATCTAGCTACTGTTGAGAATTGAAAAATGTATGAAAAATAAGTTTGTCTCTGAGGAATTTTACACATGTACTTGTTTCTCTGTGTGCATGTGATGTGACCGTGTGTGCTTGCGAAACACTTCAGTATGTGCTTGCTATAAAGCATGACCATATAGTATGTATGTGCGTGAAGTGAGATTGTTTTTGTATGTGCTTCTTGCTTAGTTCTTGTAAACACGTCTACCGCTGCACTGAGACCTCACACAGTTTGTGAAACTCACAGTTTCTCTTTCTTTTTTACTACTCAAACTCTGTATATTGATCCTAATCAATATTTTATGTCTTATGAGAATTAGTGGGTACTGAGCAGAAATTTCAGTCGTAATCTGCAGTAGTGATGTATCATATATTTATGATTACCGCCAATACTTTTCCATCAGTGCCCCACAGCATTATTTTAACACTGTGAAGGAGAAGTCTACCCCCAAATCAGCAATGTGCTGCCTGTCAAAGTCATACTGATTTTTTTATTTTTTAAGTGGGGCAAACAAAACAACATACTGTACTTAAATAAATTACTCTTTGTCATGGCATCTGTAAATCTCTTCCAACTTCATTCTAACAACAAATATTCATCATTAAACTCCCAATGTATCACTCAATTAATGAATTCTGTGACTCACTGCTGCAGGGTTCCCTTAATAAATGATCCCATTCATGCACCCAAAACTGCTTCTGCTACAGTCACCTTTGGGATCAAATATCTCAAGCAATTTTAAACAATCAGGTGCCTAGTTCTAAACCGCATCTACAAAGAGTCTGAATAATTCTTCACAGGTTCCTAGAGTGAAACAAGGTTAGCTAATCCCACAATGCTTGGTTCCCCAAGCTACAGCTGCAGTTCATCTGGGGCCACAGAGAAGTGTTTTGCTCAAAACGAGTACCCATTCAAAGACCAAGGTTGGTGCTTAGCTATGAGCAAGTGACTATTGAAACATTATTTTAGGTGAAATGAAAAACAGAATCAAAAACAGTCTTTTGATTGGATCCAAGGCCTTCGCTGAACTCTTCCTCCAAACTCATCACTCCCCTTCTCTACCTTTGCTCCCTGGTGCCAACTCCATCATTTCCCTCACTATGTCTTTGGCTTATAAACACCCACTCTCCTTTTCCTTCCCTATCTTTCTCTCTCCCTTTCATGTCTCCTTCCTTTCTCCTTGCCCTTCTATCACTCTGTCCTCCTTTTTCATTCCTTACTCCCAACCTCTATCAGTAGTTGAGAATCTCAACTCTTTCTGCTCCCCTCCATATTTTTGTTTCTAGCATGCATTTGTCACTCATTGCTTTACCACCCCCTCATTCTTTTAGTCTCAATTCAGTTTCAAATTCATGCTGTTTAAACTGTAAATATGCCTTATTGGCATGCAAGGAAAAATCTGTGTTGACAAGTTGTTGTGGTTGGAAGATGCTTATTCACAGATAAGTTAAATAAGGGAACAAAAAGAAGACTTTCATTGGAAGTAAATCATTAAATTAATCAGTCTGTGTCTTGTAATTATCACTTATGAAAATATGATAAAATTACAGTAAGGCTGCATTCACACCATATCCGGCAATGCGGGAAAAATTCCAGTCCCCCCATTCATTTGAATGGGGGTAGTACGTTTAGGCTGTGGGAGTGGGGAACACATGGGGTGCAGCAAAAAAAAAACCACAGCGGCCGTGTGGGAAGAAGTTGAACCTGAACTTTTGCTGAAACGCAACCCGGCGTAATGCTGTGGCAGCTGATCACGTAAGCTGGCTATCAGACCAAAGATGCCCACTGGAAGAAGAACCTTGTTTACCGTATAGCAGAGCTGTACAACCCTGCCATGAGGGAGTACAGAGATGTTACTAGAACGAGCGGAGGACATTTCTCTTTGTTTGATAACGTAGTAAGGAATAGTTAGGTTTTGCTGTCGGCTTCCTGACTCGTTTTAAAAAGGCTAGAGAAAAAGAGAGTGCATTGGTCGAGCTTAGCAAGAACAAAACAGTGACTTAAAGAAATGAAATGTTATTTTCCTAACAAATGAGGAAATAATGGAACACCATCCATTATAATATAGCATAGGAAGTCATAAATATACAAAAAGGGATTTGAATTCTGTTCAGTTTCTCATGTCATCATGTTTCAATAAGTAGGTTATCACTGACTATGGACTCAGTTTCACCCATAGTTTTAATGACACATTCTGCCTAAATGTATTCTCAGTCAAGGATTTCACTGAATATTCTTTTATGTGGGGAGTAATTGCAGCATTCCAGCAAATGAATTATGTCTTGTTTTATTGATTTTGGAATACTGACTCAATTTATCCCTTTGAGTTATATCAATTTTTACTACATTTCTTTACAGCAATTTAAATGGAGGAGATGACTTTGGTTTTTGCCTCTTGGTCTGGATATGTAAAGGGAGTTTATCTCTCTCTCTCTCTGTAACTCTTTTTAGTTTTAGCTTCATACTCTCATCTCTTTCAGCTCCACATCATCAACAGCAAGATTAGAGATGGCCAATTGCGCCTTAATGCACAGGCTTACTGGGGCTTAAACCCGGGCCTCTTACTGAGGACTAGGGGCCTCACAAGACATAGGTTTACAAAAAAGTTTAAATATAGAGTATATATTATAAATTATAATATTATATATTTGCACCACTGCCATGAACAATATTGGGCCATGGAAGTCACAGAGGTTTCCTGTGCATAGATATGATCAGTGCACTGTTGTGTAGAACAAATATATCTGCATTTTGTAATTCATCAAATCACCAATCGGGTAGCCGTGGCACTGTGAACCAGCTTTCATGAATGTTGGCTAGTCTACTTTCAGTTTAGCTGTAGCTGAGTTTTCAGTGCAAAAGATGAAGTTTTCATATCTCAGCAGTGCTCAGAAAAAAAAACAAAAAACAGAATAAAGTGTATAGTGAAACTTTGCCGAAGGTCACTGACTTTTTTTTTTTTTTACCAGTAAGCCTACAAGCAGCAGTGTTCATCAGCAGCTGCAAGCAGACAACCAAGTCTCTGTGTCGTCTAGTGATGAAAATAGGGCTACTACGTCTGCTGCTGTGGAGGATGGAATATTGTGTTCTGAGGTAGAGGGAAGAGAAGGAGGAGCGCTGACAGCCAGAGGAGAAGAGCTGTTAGAAGACATGTCAGACCCCTACAGTAATGACCTGGGTCAAATGTGAAAGTGGAATGATATTCTTTTGCGGTTATATAGAGTGATTTGATTTGGGGTTTTTTAATCTGATCTGTCATGCATCTTGTTAATTATCCAGTCCAAGTCTGTATTTTTTATTTTTATGACCCGGGTTGGGTGGGGTGTCTCCAAAACATCCGTAGCCCCAGGGCTTAAAGTAATGTTAAGGCACCCCTGCTGATGGTAAGCAGTTGAGTTGAGTTCAGTTGAGGTCAGACAGACAGTGTGTGCTGCCTTGGGGAGATACAAACTGGCTACCAACCAGAGAAGTTAGAAAGAGATGTCCTGGTGCTCTCTCTCTCTCATTTCTGAGAGCTTGATTGCTGCTGTTGAGCATTAGAGGTCGAACAAAGCTCTTGGGAAGCCAAACCTAACCATTGCAACAAATAATAATGATTATTATTATTATTATAATTATAATAATAATTATAATAGTAAATGAAATACTGTCTGCCTCTCGAATCACGACCATTCCTTCTTCCTCCCTTCCTCATCTCCTGTGAACACACACACACAGATTTGAATGATTTATTTATGTCAGCATAAATTACACTGATCTCTAGTGTACTGTATGAGAATCAGATACTGGTGCAGTTGATATTTTAGCAGTGATGTTTAGTGGTGCCTCGATGCCGGCTAAGTTTGATCAGGGTGTGTGTATGTGTGTGTGTGCGCATGTGTTTGTTTAAACCCACTTGGCTTTCCCTGACAAGTTTGATCTGAGTAAACAAGGAGGCAGCCAAATAACTGGAGAGAGAGAGAAGAGAGAGAGAGAAGGGAGAGAGAGAGAGAGAGAGAGAGAGAGAGAGAGAAACAGGGTCAGAAAGTGAGTGCAGCAGTAAGAAAGGCAGAGGCAAACACTTAGTCAGGCTAGACCCCGAAGCCATGGACAGGAAGCTGATATTTTCCCAGACTTACTTGACTTACTCTTTTTTTTTTTTTGGAGTCTGATCCGACAATTGTAGCTTCCTCTGAGGGGGCTAATAATACAACAGAGCCATTGTGCAATGCGTTGTTTCCCTTCGCCCGATTTAGCAAGAGAGAAGGCGTTTGCATGCAATCTTTCCACTCCCAGTGTGGTTGGGTGGAGTTTTTACTTGCCATCAGATTGGATTGTCACACCACATCGTAATAATGCACTATTATAGTCTGGCTCAGATGAACATGAATACTCAGATAACAGTGCTCTAGTAGCTACTGCAGAGATCTCCATTCCTGGGGTCTATCTTTTACTGGTACTGTAGTTTCTTTTAAAATAATTTCTTTTGTGGTGAAGCAGCTGTGCATCTAGTACAGCATGTAAAATGTGGGAAATATCTCCTAACTGGAATGTGGGTGGAATTACAATGAAGCACACATGCTGCATAAGAAAGACTTGGACATGGAGCCATGGAGCCACAGTGGATGAATACACTCAAACACACAGTTAAGACTAATTCACTCTACAAAATGCACATACAGTAAATACAGATTAAATATTAGCGTAGGATAATTGAGTTAAAGGATTCTAAGACTTATTTTTTAGCTTGTAACGGCAAACAAGGATTGGATTATTTCACCTGTTTCCAATATAACACAGCTTGTCTCAAGAATTTATAGGATACATTTCTTTTTACTTTTTATTCATATATCAATTAAAGTTCCTGGAACTGCCCTGAAATCTGATATTCTAAAAACTGCTTTGTATCTCTGTCCGTTGCAAACAACATGAACTATCAGAGAAACAGGGACTTAACAGTGATTTTATCAACTTTTAGCTCCAAATGCCTCAAGCTGGTGCAAGGTATTTTTTTTTATTTTTTTATTTTTAATAAGTCCTCTAAAGGTGGTTTAGTAAGCAGCTGAGTAATTGTATTTACATTTCTTTAGATTAAAAACATCCATAAGGTCCTTATTTGTCCTGTGGGTTGGGGCCGAGTTTTATTAGAAACTGTGTCGAGGGCAGGTGCGGCATTGAAAACAATCCCACACAGACTTGAAGGCCGAATGTGAGATGAAATTACTTGTTAAGATGGATGGTTTTTGTAGTGTACCTGACACAGCCTTATAAAAAATACAAATGATCTTGCAAATGAAATATTAACCCAGTGTTGTATCCACATCCACTTCATACAAGATGTGAACCTTATACAACATATGTTTTGTTGAATTTTTAAACATACAAACCTTCACTTATTATTCACCTTTGCTGGACACACAAATGATCAATTGTGGGTTGGGGGATGATAATAAAAATCACAAGGAAAGCATTACTCTTACTTGAGTTGTGAGAAGAAAAAAGAGGGTAGATTTTATGACCCGTACAGCACAACATTAATGAGACAAATCACTGTGTATCCTTGATCATCCCTGCAGGTATAAGCAAAGCAAACTCAGCCTGTCTGGCCAGGTTGACCTGTTTGTCTGTATGTGTAGTGTGTGTATCTGCTTGTATGTGTGTGAATGTAGCCTTGCATGCATCCCTATCTGTTCATCCGGCTTCTGGCCTGTCTCACTGTTTGTCTCCATGTATGACTAACCATGCAGCTTTCATTTTATCAGTAAGTCTATCAATTGGTGTGTGTATGTGTGTGTCCATGGGTGAAATGACCACTGGGTTTCCTGCTGTGTTGACCACATGCTCCACTCCATTCTCCTTTCCTCCAGTCCTCCTTTTTACCCCACCTGACTGCTCTACCTTGACCACCCATGTTGTTCTGTCTGGCCTGGCTCCTTGTTTTGCACTGAATGGTCACATTATTCGGGCTTTTCCATCCTTGGGGCATGGGGCCCCATGTGGGGTCCCTGCAGTTGAAAGTGGTACTCCATGAAATGAAATCCTACTGGGACAACAAAACAAATGCAAAAAGGCTTACAGGACATTTTTATACTAATACATTTCGCAACTCTCTAGTGGAAAGCAGTAGCAGTGATTCAACCAGTAGCAGTGATTCAACCAGTACTCACTTTGTAAACAATTGTAAGGTAGGTGTTTTGTTGCATTTCTGTCAGCAGATAAAGATCTCGGTGCCCTCACTGAACAGATAATGCAGTGACAGAAACTGAAATGATACTAACAGAATATGAAAGGAAACAATCTAATTGTGCTCCACAGCCACTGACAAAGAGCAGTTCAAAACCAGCTCGAAGAAACCTCAAACTAATATCCTTAAACGGATTGTTGGGGAATCTAAAGGGATGTGATATTTTGATGATGATAATATCAGAAGCTTTTTATACATCAGAAACTACAACAAAATAGTTCCTCTTCTCTCTCCACCTGATCTCATCTCCCATCATACAATCTTCAGTGGTCAGAGACAATAAAGGTGTAATCTGTCTTGGCCAGAGCTTGTGAGTGCATACACCTGACCAGTAGGCTATATGGTCAGTGAGAGTCTGTGTGTATCACCTTACCTGTCCGGGTGCATGACATTGTTTGTGTTTGTGAACATGTAAAGATGTACCCATTAGACTTTGTGTGTATGCCTTCCCATGTCTTCTTATTATAGCACTATTTACCTGGGTGTGGACTTAAAAGGAAAGGAGCTTTTTAGTCCAGAGACAGGAGGTGAATTGGCGTGTCCCGGTCTAGACTTATCTGGATGATTAGAAGGTGTGTAGCAGTGACATAGAATGAAAAACAGAAGAATTGGCACAGGGATTGTTTTTGTTTTACCTGCTTCCTGCTTCCTTCCGGAGGCTGTGGAGAGAGACCCCAGCTTCAGGTTCGTAGGAATCACCATCACAGAGGACCTCTCCTGGGCTGATAACACCTCAGCAGTGGTGGGTAAGGCACAACAACGCCTTTATTTTCTGAGGAGGCTAAGGAGAGCCAACCTCCCCCAAAAGCTGCTTGTCAACTTTTATAGATGCACCTCAGAGAGCATCCCAACAAACTGCATGACAGCCTGGTACAGCAGCTGCACCAAAGCTGACATAAAAGCCCTCCAGCGTGTTGTGAAAACAGCACAGGACATTGTTGGCATTGAGCTGCCATCACTAGAACATCTTCACAGCACTCACTGTGTGAGGGGGGCTATGAACATCATAAAAGACATTACACACCCTGGGCACCATCTGTTTAAGCTCCTCCCATCAGGCAGGCGCTACAGATCAGTCCACACGTGCACTAATAGACTGAAAAACAGCTTCTTCCCAAAAGCTGTGGTGCTATTGAATTCAGACATCTCCTCAGTCTGACAAGACTGATATGCTGCCATCATTAGAGCACATGCAATATTTACTTAAATGCCACTTCAAGCCACTAATTATGTGCAGTATTTCTAACCACAAATGTCATTCAGCACCCCAATACACCATCACTCCACATCTGTCTGCCACACCTTTACTGTACTTTTGCTGCTGATGCTTTTGTACCCTTATTAGTTGTATCTTGTTGTATTTTATTATTAATTGTGTTTATACTTAATATTGCTTAAATTTTGTAATTGTATTGCATAGATTTTGTACTTTTTATCACTGATATTTTATATTTCTTATCTCATTCCTGTCTTATTTATTTTTTGTAAATATGTGTGAAGTCTTAAATACAAATACAGCATGTGAGGTCGATGTGATTGCAATTTTATTGTCTTTGCATAATGACAGTAAAGTTCTTGAATCTTTCTTCTTCTGTTTTATCAGTTTACAAAGGATGCCAGAAAAAGAGAGCTACGGTATGCAAAGCCTGTAGCAAAAATTAAAGAGAAAAAGTTATTATTTAATGTGAACCATTTACATAATTAACAGGGTTTTGTTTCCTAATCAAATAATTCCCTTATAGCGCACAACAAATTCTTGAAGGCATGTTACTGATATTAAATTCATTCAGAACAATTGAAATAAGTGTTTGCACCTCTTTGCCCTGCTGTAAACATTCACTTGTGCCCTCTTTAAACTTTCTTCCAGTCTCAATTTAAAGGGCAGACGCTAGTAAAACTACCCAGCTGTCTTCTCTCTCTTTCTGTGTGTAAACCCAACCAGCTGTCTGCCCTCCACTTTTGACCTTGTTTTGATGAACACCATTGTATGTGTGTGCCAGTGCACACATGCGTGTGTGTGTGCATACATGTCAGTAGGCTTTCAGGGTGACCCTTGACCTTTTGTGACTGACAGGCTAAATCTAGCCACCCTGCCTCTCTTTCTTGGTCTCCTTTTCTCCCCCCTGTTTCCTGACTGATAGCCTGTCAGTGGGACAAGTTCTCAAGCTGGACACTTTGTGTGTGTGGGGGTTGGGCAGGTGTGTGAGTGCCACTAAGGCAGCAATGGAAAGAGAGCATGTTCAAGTGTGTTTGTGTATAGGTGAAGGTGTGTGCACAAGCTAAGGGGGTCACAGAGGAAGACGCTGTCCAGACATCTCAAAAATAACAACCCATATAGTCGCAGAGCTTTGTGTTTGTGTCGTTGGAAAGAGTATCTGGTAATTATTTAGTCAGGCTTTGACCTTTGACCCCGTTCTTTGACCTCCAACATCCTGTTCAACTGGGGAGAAGATGGACACATTCATACATATGCACACCTACATACACACACACACACACACACACACACACACACACACACACACACTCTGGGGTTTAGGGGATTCGTGTTTGTGTGGGCTGGGAGTGAATTCAGAGGTTTAGCAATTTTTTGCTAACGTGAGTAGTTCAAGGTAGAAAAAAATGGCTAGAGTTTCAAGGAATGTGGGTGAAATTGATCAAACATGCCTCAGAGATACTGTTTTTAGATATGGCTGATATTCTACTTTATTACGGCCCATATTTCTCAAGTTATCCCCTGTATACCTGACTGTGTCTATTTTACATTAGAAGATTTAGTCCAAGGAGTGAGACAGACAGAAGGTAGGAGATAAGCCCCTGACAATGTGGGAAACCAAACTGTTATTGAAAGGTTTTTGACTATTACTGCCAATAACATTACTATTTATTGATTACTGCATGCACCAGGCTTTTGTTCATTCGATAAAAGGACCCCAAATGATATAAAGTATCACCTTGGCAACCAAGGTTCCTTTCCTGCCAATACAATAATGGAGAAGAAAAGCAGCATGAGTATAGGCTCTTTCCCTGCAGGATAACATTACTTTGTTCTCTTCTGATAACATCTACTCAGAGACTCATATTAGCCCTCATTATACCTGTCTAGGCTTTGTGTATTTGTGTGTATGTTTATATGTATTGGGCAGTAGTGTTCATATGTGGTGCATATGTACAATTTCTCATGTTGAATGTCCATATAGTGTGTGTCCATCAGTGGTATGCAATATGTTTATGTGTAAGAGAAGGAGACTTGTCAGTATCTTTTATATAGCACATTAGTGACTGTCAATCTTATCTCATCTTTTAATTACATTCTTTCCACTGTAATGACAAACCTCATGACCTCTGGCTGTGCAGCTTTAGCTGATGCAGATGAAGCAACAATGTAGCCAGAAATTTAGCTGTGGTACAGACCATGTGGTGCCTTTGCTTTATGGTTATGGATGGATAGTTAAAAATGGTTAACCTGGTTAACATTATGTTTTTGCCTGGATTGGATTTGAATGTAATAATTCCACTACTTCAAAACCTTGTGATTGCGTTTCTATAACCATATTGTATAATTGAAAATATCCCAGCAATGATGTCTGTAAATACAATCATGAGATGCTTCAAAATGAAACAAAAAAAAAGAAATATACCGGCACATAATGGCATTGATTTCACCAGTCTCAAGTTATCTAGCATTAAAAGACACACAATGAAACAGAATACAGCAGTATCAAAAAAAACAAAACAAAACAAAAAAAAACGAAATAAAAACAATAAAAAAATACAGCAGTGAAGTGGAATTCAATAAAATCACTTGAAAGAGCAGACTTAATTATGGTCAGGCCTGAGTTTAGCTGGAGGGGGAAACTTTGTTTTTAACTGCTGGGGCTGGGTGAATGGGTTGACTCTGTGCCTTGGTGAGATATTTGTTTGGGCATTGTGTGCGTTAGTTTTTGTGTGTTAGTGTGAGAGTAAGGGTGTGTTTGTGTGTGGATGTTAACGGATGTCTGTGTGTGTAAGCCAAACAGCCCCTATGCTTAATTCAAGGGTGAACTTGGACTTCCTCCCCTTTCAAGTCTTCTTTTCAACACAGACTGACACAAGATATTTTCAAATGAGTCATCTCTCAGGCAGATCTCATTCTTTCTTACTTAGATGTTTATTGTACTTACACTTCTCTACTGAATACAACTACAGCATAATATATCTTAAATGTTATTTGGCAAATAATTAAAGCCCCTATGTGAATTATTATGTGATAACATCTAAAAATGATTATGGCATATTGGTTTGTAAAATTTGTGTTGTCTATGTGTTGGTTTCAACTCTTTCATCTCAACATCCCCGGGTTTGATTTTTGGCCAGAGGGGGTTGCAGCATGTACTGCTGTCTCCCAATAGCTTTTTTGATGCTACCAATAGAAGTTATCAAAGTCAGAAGTGTTCACATCCTATAGGGTTTTAATCTCATTTTAGCAAGTAATTCATTCATTACTTTTAGAATACTAAAGTAACCACTTTTCCTTTAGGACAGGCTCCCATGTCACTTCACTTATAAAAGAACTGTGAAATGTCTTTATATTGAATATACTGTATGCTGCCCACATGGGATGTTCTGCAAATTCCCAAAGGTGTTAGTTGTCAAGCCTGCAGCTGTGTGATTGTCCAATGTCACCTTACAGCAGACCTAACCCTAGTGACTTTTCACCTTTAGATGGATGAACTTTGACCTTTAGAGAAATGACCCTTGATCTTAACAGGTCCTAATGGTGCAGAGAGGACTGCTGGTGACAGGAGACAGATGGAAACACACATACATGTAAAGGCAGACACACATGTGCTGGTGCACAGACATTGAGACACACTAATAGAGTGGAAAGTGTTGCTCTGCAGGCCTGAGGAGTGATGCGAGAACCATGGGGACATACACACACACACATGTGCAGAGCTCAGCTTACACAGGAAACTGCTGAGACATGCAGGTCATGTCTGTTTCCATGTTTATGGACCCAGCAGACATACAAAGGCAGGCACACACACACATACCCACTATGTGTAATCAATTTCATTTGTTTCATGTGCTTTTCGACAAAGTTTTGGCCAAGGCAGCATTGTCTGTTTGACAAAGTAGTAGCTGGTTTTGTCTACACAGAACTACAGGTCAACTTGACTTTGTTTTATTACTGCTGTTTGAGAACATGTATGTAAGTTTGCACCAACTCCTAAAGAACATGCATGGATACTGCACACGTACACACCTTACCTACAGTAATTGAGTTTTCAGAAGGTTAAAGTGGACACAAACTAATTTGTTTTGGCCTCCAAGGGCTTCCCACGCCTAAAATAATGAGCATTGTAGTTTACCCTTTACTAAACCTCCCCAGTAGATCACAGATGGCCTTTCAATTACCAAGCTAAAACATGCAGAATGGCAATGCATGACATTATCAATGAACATGCAAGAGCATTCTCAGCTCCTCATGAGCAGGCAGACAAGCATACACACACACAGACACATACAGACACACACACACACACACACACACACACACACATGCACATATTTGCAGACATGCTCAGGCACATTTGCAGACAAATACACAAACATATGGCGTATATACACACACTTGCATGTATGTCTGGACACACATGCACACACACACAACCAGATTACTTTGCTTATTTGCTTAGCAAGCAATCTTTGTTGGGGTCACCAGTCCTCACCCCTGCACTGCACCAATCTATAAAGCCAGCCCCCTGGGCCCAAGTGAAGCCAAGGTATTTGTAGAGTGATCAGAAGTTAGTGTCTGGGCTGCTGCTGACTCGTTCACATTGTGCAGGAGGTTTCACACTCACTGTAAGATAAATGCAAAATGCAGCCAAAGAAGACTGACTGTCAGCTTTTAATGCTGGAGCTATCAACCCAGGAATCTGCTGGGATGACTCTCCTGCAAGTACAATGTTAAGTAATGGAAGGCCACTGGCAATATCCAAACTAAAACTGATCTTTTTGTTTGCCAGTGGAGAGTAAGAGTAGGTGAAGGACTAGAAACATTCTTTTGTTACTATAAATTCACTTTGAAAATTAACTTGGTAACTATATTACTGAAACACACACACAGGAGTCTTCTGAATATAATTCTATAGGGGTGTGTTTTAATTATTGAGCATAAATGTTAAATTGTATGTTTAGTGACACTACATATTACATTACACATGAGCCTCTTTGGCTATGGTGAAGATGCCAGTCAGAGGCACAAAATCAGACTGCGATCTGATGCTATGTAACTCTAATAAGGAACATAATACATGATACTACTGATTAAAGTGCCTCTGTTTCCTCAGTTTATTGGTTGAGCTGATCAACAGCCAAATGCCCCAGAATGTAGTAAAACACAAACAAAAAGTTACACAGCCTAGGGAAGTAAAAGTTTTATACTCAAGACTTTGCCAAACTTATGACAGCACCCTCCATTTTTCTTACTCATTATCATTTTGAAAATAACATATCTGCACTTGCTTATACAATATACAATATGCATAGAATATATGCTGATAGATAGAGAAACAATTCATGACGGAGAACCTCTGTAATCTTTACATCAGTGTGACAGCTAAATGTTACTTTTGGAAGTTTTCTGTGTGAAATATTTGCCTAAATTTGTCTTTTTTGAAACAGGCTCATATTGTGACATGATGAGATGAGATAGCTGTGAAAAGCTGTATGTATGCAAGACCTACTGTTTAGGAATATATAATTCTCTATTGATATGCTAAAAAGACATTTGGGATTGGGGTTTTAAAGGCAGATATCCACCAGGGAGTTGTGGGCTAGCGGAGGGTAGCTGCATAATCAGCTCCACCATCAGCTAACTGATGTTCTGCATAACAGAGATGGGATTTCTGGGTCAGTGTGTGTGTGCTTCTGTGTGACTGTGAATGTGTATGTGGCAGTGGTTGTGGGCGGTGGGGGTTTGTCCTTTTATCTGCATGGATGTGTGCATGTCTGCATGTGTATGCATGTGTGCAGTCTATGCCTGTATGTTTATCTGTGCGTGTGTGTGTGCGTCTGTGTCAGGGGCACTGACCTCTTTCCCCACAGGGAGGACAGTCCCTGTCTCATTAGGGAAGAGATATTGAGAGTGAGACAGAGACAGACAGACAGGAAGGGACAGAAAGAGCAAAAACAAAACAAAAAAAAAATAAGGTGGGGGAAAAAGAAAGACAGAGAGCCCAGAGGAAGGCAGGCATAGAATGTGTTAGGGGGTCAAAGGTCACTCATCCATTACCACAATGAGCAGGAAGGGCCATGGCAAGGGAGGTCTTGAAGTTTTCTGATTCACACAGAAAACAGACACACACACACATCTCCCACTTCCCTCAATGGGGGTATATGTCACAGTCCTGACTTGACTGTGGTTTAATTGAATCAAGAGGCAGTGTGTGGGCGTTTGAGGTTTTGTAAAAAGGGGAAGAGGAGGTGTGGGGGTGGATTGTAGAAAAGTGTTCATAAAGACAGAAAATCTGATTGTCAGGTTCTAAGTGTGTATAAGTGCACCCAGATCTCTGTCTGTATTTGTGTGTGTGCTGGGGTGCACGTCAGTGTCTGTGTAGAATGTGTGGGTGTATATACATGAGTATATACGTGAGTAGGGGATTACTCAAACCTCAAGAGTCTTGATCCAGCTTGCATGACATGTGGCACAGAAGGCAGGTTAAAACTTCTTTTAAGTTAGAATGAGGCATAATCTTTTTTCTCCCTCACAGACAAGGTAAGGTTTATATAAGAATAAAGAGAAAGAGGAGGGAGGAGGAAAGGAAACTGTAAGAGCAGCTATAAGTCTAAGAAAATCAAAGGATAAAATGTAGTGCTGGTTATTCTTTATATCATTCAAGCCATTAAAGGAAACATACTATAGCAGAACAGGGGGAAAAAAGGATTGGAGGGAGAGAGAGACATAAGTTGAGTGACGGAGAAATGCTGAGTGAATGTCCTGATAGTCCTGGAAAAAAAAAAAAAGAATTGCTCCGAACTACAAAGCAACCACAACAGAAGCCCTAAACCTCAACGGAGCCCACCACCTTATGATCACAGAGCGGTGCGGTTTATCTGGCAGGAGGCTCCTATACTTATTACAGTCATAATCTAAACTCCTCCTGTGTTCATGTTGCAGCACTTAGACCTACACATGCCAAAAAGATCAAGTATTTTAACCATTTGTGGCACAGATCTGACTTTGTCCTAAAACTTGTGCTTCCTTTAGTGTCTGAGATGCTCAGTCTAAATGCTGTCACCCAAATTAAATAAACTTTTCTATCCGCTTTTCTGCCCTCCATACCTCAACTTCCCTGTCAGTTCTTAGTTGTCATGCAGATGTGCTATAACAAATGCTTTTAAAACATGTGTGTAGACACAACAAGACTTTCAAAGCTCCTGGCATATTCTGTCTGAGTTTAGATAGTTGAGCTGCAGACATTTGCAGAGCCTATTTGAATTGTTACATGCAGATATCATGCCATTAGATCCCCACAAATGTTATTCATTGGTATGTATTGCCTCTGAGAAAGTGAGAGATGGATGGGTTAAGGATGAGCGAAAGATTGATGGATATAGAGTGAAGAAAATGCAGAGAAACAGCCGAAGGGAAACAGTGCGTTGGACCGAGAAACAAGACGGAGAGGGAGGACAGAGATAGAGTGAGAGCCAGAGAGAAAAAAGAGATGGAGAGAATTAAAGAAACCACAACAGAAGCCCAAAGCCCACTAAGTCCCCTTCTCCTTATGATGGTGGGGTGTGGTGTTGGGGATCTGGCACAACTTCCTACAGTACAGCCCCTTTCCAAACATCTCATATATACACCCAGTCAGAGACAAAGTCACAGATAACCACATCAGAGTCTTTGTGCATATGTGTGTGTATGTGTATGTGTGTGGTTAGCTCAGCTGCTCCCAGGCTCACAAAAAGCATGTGCTGCCTGAGCGTGTCAGAGCTGTCTCTTGATCTCATCTGTCTTTTTATTGCCTAATCCTTGTCTCTCTTCTCATCCCTCCCTTCCTACTTATGTACCCCCTCTTTCTGTTCTTCATCTTCTCCCTTGGCATACACTTTATCTTTCTCCTTAAGGTTTGAATATAACCTCAGTTGCTCTGGCAATATGAGGTCCTTTCTATTCATGCCAATAAAGGTTGTCCCTTTTCCTGCCTCTGTCTGTCTCTCAGGGTTTTATATCTGACTAGAGCATTGCACCTTTCAAAGTGTTCCCATTTGCTATAGATGAGTTTCAGATAGCCAACCTGCCATATGTGTCATTCATGCACTATCCCAATCAATGTGAGACGATGGTTCGCTCATGAATGTTTCATTCTGGTTTACATAAGAGTGGCTCAGCTCTTTGGTAGCACACATTGAATGTATGATTACAAAACGCTGTCAGTTATGCTCACCCTCTTCTTATTTTATGTCTGTCTGTCAGTCTTTCTTACACCGTTTGTCCCTTTAAATTTCCTCTCCTTTACTTTCTGTCTCATTTCATGAAAATAACATCATGCAATTGAGACATCGCCATCACACTACAACCCCCACTCTCATTTTTTTTCAGTTTCAACTTGTATTGGCATGACATGTTACATTTGTGTTGCCAAAGCATTCAGAGAAGGAAATAAAAGATAAAGGGAAAGAAAGACATCAGTTGTAACATGATATGATAATGTAAGATATTAATTAACTGGATACATACAGTAAAACAAAACATACAGTAACTAGAAAGAAACCAGAATGCATAGCTCTGTCAAGGCTGCACATTTTTTTAATTTATTTTTTTAAGAGTTATGAATCTGTATCAAATTAAACAGTGATATACTCATGTTGACTGGCTTTTAGTAGCCATGATTTTTGAAGAATACCTGAATCCTCAAAAAATAAATGAATGTTTATTCGAGTGTATCCAGATAAGTTTACATGTGGACCTAATTGGTTAAAAACTGGATGAAATTTTGATCTGACAGTTAACAGCCAAATTTCAAACTGTTAGAAATTGATTGCCTTGAAATAGACATGGAAATGGAAACAACATTAAGAGTCTATAGCTACATTAGCTGCTCTGCAAGGTGCTCAGTTAAAGCTATGCTATTTAGCTCAAAGCACCACCTAATATGCCTGATATGCATGCAATAACAACGCTATCCTGCTAGTATTTAGCTGATATAACGTTTACTGTGTTTACCATCTTAATTTAGGTTGTTAGCATGCTAAAACTTCCTAACTGGTAAATAAACACAAAGCAAAGTGGGTTGTTATGGAAAATCATTCATTTTTCAGGTATTTGGTTATAACTATAGGACAAATTAAAATTTTGCCTGGTAATGTGGCTACATGAAAAATTAGGGGATTACCAAAGTTATTACAACTCACCCTGAAGGGGTATATGAGTCTCTGCCCTGCAATACTTCTTTGTTACCCCAACAAGAAAGGAAGCTTGTCATTTTCTGGCAAGGTGGTGAAGCCTGGAGTAACTTTTCAAAACTTTGTGATCATAGTAAGCCAACATTTGTATGTGGGGCCATGTGGGTAATATGGGCCGAAAAATGGGCCTTATATGGGCTTGTCCACAGGTTCCATAACGGTCCCGTGTTAATTTCCCACATGGATTTCATGCAGGATTACATTCGGTGTTAGGTGGGCCCCAACAGGACAACATATGCAAAACTCATCTCGGTCCCAGATTTAAGTTCTGTGTGGATACTACATGGGGACTACATGGGCTGAAATATGAGTTGCAAGTGGGTTTGTCCACAGGTTCCACGTTGGCCCCATGCCAATTGCTCATGTGGGTTTCATGCAGGATTATACTGGGTATTAGGTGGGGCCCAACTGGGCAACATACGCAAGACTTAAGCTCTGTGTGAGTACTACATTGGGACTACATGGGCTAGAATATGGGTTGTAGGTGGGTTTATCCAAGGGTTCCATGTCAGCCCCATGCCAATTGCCCACATGGGTTTCATGCAGGATTGCAAGGTGGGGCCCAATTAGACAACATATGCAAGACCTATCAGGGTCCCAACTTCAAACTTTATGTGGATGCTGAATGGGAACTACATGGGCTGAAATCTGGGTTGCAAGTGGGTTTGTCCACGGGTTCCATAATGGGGCCATGTCAATTACCCACATGGATTTCAAGCAGAATTACATTGGATGTAAGGGCAAGGCAATATGCATAAGACCCATCTGAGCCCCATTGGTTCCATGTTTGCCCCATGCAGATTGCACACACATGGGTTTTACACTGGACCTAGATGTACATATTCACAGTGATGGGTATAATTAAAACCCTTCTGCTACATCTAGTATTGTAAATACTAATGCCACTATGGCACAATAGGTCAAAAATAAATTCACAGGAAAAGAATGTTTGTGTAATAACATTAATAATTTTGTCTGTCCCCCCCCCCGGGACAGACAAAATTTTTTTCTTGTGAATGTATTATACACACTGGCCCTTTGTGGGCCATATTACGCACCCCTGGTCTATGCTACACACCCCATTGACCAGAATAAAAGGATTTGAACAATTTTCAAATAAGATGATAAATGCTTCTGTCACTCTCAGACATACCGCTATGTTAACATGACACACAGGCGGCTGTGGCTAATACATTTCCAGTTTGAACCTGTAATTATTAATGTTATTAAATCAATTATTTGAAGATGCCAAACCAGGGTTTAATTTGTTTTCTATGCCTATCCATTTCATCTTAATGGAAGTGTACGTTTGTCTATAAGGTATGTAAGGAAGTAGGATAAGGATAATCTGTGATTATCTGAAGTTTGATATGGATAGCTATGCTCCAGTACAGCAATTCATACAAATAATTGAATATAGGTAGTAAACTAAACCCTAAATAAATTTGTCTGAGTTGTCACAGTTATATAGTCTCAGTAATTATTTTATAGTAAGCTGAAGCAATGGTTACAACTATAGTAGTAGAAAAAATTGTATGAATGTAGAAATGCATGGCATTAATTTTGATTTGGCATGTTATGGAGAATGGAATGGGGGCTGAAAGTGGGGGGTTGCAGTACACATGTCCCACCCCTAAAACCCCCACACTTTTAAAATCGCTGCTCCTCCCCTGCACCCTCGAACATCTAAAGACAATGTGTCATAAGTCACTGAGTTTTTAGTCACAGACTATAAGATTTTGCAAAGACCGGGGATCTTGCAGGGTCACTATTTGTAAGACTACAACTAGATTCCTTTTGAGATTATTTCCCATCCTGCTCCTGGTGAAAATCTACAAGAAAAACTGTTGAACAATGTAGCAGTGAAGTGAAAGAACAGACACTACACACTGACTGTTCCTGTTATTAACAAATTTTCATTTAACAACTTTTTTTTCTTTTTTCTTTTTTTACAAATAGAAAATATTTTGGGTTAAGGTTTCTTAGATTATATCGGTGAAGACAATCACATTCCAAAAGGTATCATCCTGTAGAAGGAAAAACAAACTTCAAGGTTCAACAAACTTCAGGCATTCATGCGTGGAGCAGGAATAATAAACTCTAGAATTAAGTTAAAAAGCCTTTATTCAACATGGCTACTTACAATAAAAACTGACCAGTTTTGACCATAAAAGTCTTCGTCAGGGGAAAAAGGTGAACAAACAACAATCAGACATTTTATAAACTTGACAGGGGGAGTCACCCAATCCTGATTAATGAGTGAATGCAGGTGGGCGACAGCAATTGGATCACAATGAGAAGCCATAAGATGGCACGCCTCTTCAAGTACTCAAAAAGCATCCTGCACAAAAATGAGTAATAAATGACCAAACCAACATTAAGATTACATAAATCAAATCAATCCGTTTCCAAAAATAATCAATTACTTAAATTATTTGACCATAGACATGAATTCAAATGCATCTGTATGAAAATAAGGCCTGTAGTTTGACCTTCTCTATCTTGTAATATTTGGGGATTACTAATGTTTTTAAGATCTAGAGGTTTTAATGCCTAAGAAATGAAAGATCAGTCGTCTTTGGCTGTAATAATCTTCTACATTTATAGAAAAGGTGTGTAATCAATCTCCTCATTTAAACCAGGATATACCATTGCATCAAGTTTAAAAATCCAAAAAGTTTCCCTTTGGAGAAGTCTATGTAAATGATCGCCACCTCTGATGGACGACTTTACTAATTCTAAACCCTCTTATCTTCAACAAGGAATGATTACTATTATGTACCTCTTTGAAGTGTTTGGCCATGGGGTAGTCCACATTCTGCGTTCTGATTGCGTGTTTGTGTTCTGAGAGTCTGTCCTTAAGGTGTCTTTTGGTGTGTGCCATAAAAAACAGTTACATGGGCAAGTGAGAAGATATACAACAAAAGTAGTGTTACAGTTAACAAAGTCTCTCTGATTGTACTTTCTTCCTGTTTTCAAATCAGTAAATGTCTTTGTTTGAATCACATTTGAACAGTGCTTGCATGTTTTAATAAAACTTTTGAAAGTACCTGAGGGTTTCTTTAGCCACATGTCCTCTTTACGTACTCTTTTTTTCTTTTATATTAGGAGCTCATTTGTAGGTTATAACTGGTGGTTAAGGGAAAATTGATCTCAAATTAGGGTCACTTTTTAAGATAGCCCAATTGGAATGAATGATATGTGCGATTTTCTGAGATTTAGTGCTATAACAAGTGGCAAAACATGAGTTGGAGGAGTTCCCCTCTCGTTTGTAGGACTTGCGCAATAGATTGCTGTGGTTTACATGTTGGACTTTTTCTAAAGCAGTGGATATAATATGTGGCTTGTAAGACTTTTCCTTGAGTCGCTTTGATAGGCTTTTTGCCTGCTTCTCAAAGTCAGAGTCAGAGTCACAAATCCACCTGACTCTTTGAAACTGTCCATAAGGGATATTCTTTTTTTGATGTTTTTGATCATCCTGTACTTGAAAACAGCCTTAAATTTCCAAGTTTTCCAGGATGAATGCGTGGGAAAACAAGGTATTTTTACAACTTTAAAACTTTAAAACAGCTACACAGTTTATACAGCTGCCCACAGAAACCACCTTCAACCACTGTGGAGTCACATCACTTTCAGCTGCTGGATGTTGGAGTATTTCTGTTTGAAAACCCTGCAAGCTGCATGAAATACAGTAGAAACAGCAGCAGCCTGGATAATTATACAAAGGCAGAAAGTCACAGGTTTAACTCCTCCAATTGGCCTGAAATCATGTGTGAAAAACCAGTAAATACACTGCAGATACAGGTGACAGAAAGAGAGGGTCATATTATACAGAAAAATATTAGATGTTTCTGGGTGAATAAATGTTAATGTGACTTATAAAAAGGGAAGCTAAATAACAACAAGAATGCTGAGCTTTCAAGTTTCATCAGGAGTCATTAATAACACCATCCAGAACATCATGTTTAATTAGGAAAGTAGTTTAAAAACAAAGGGCAACCATTTACTCCATACTGCTGTTAGAAACTGAGTACAATTAGCAGATAATTTGCCTGATCAGGCACCATCAGTAATCAATACAAACACACATTATTAGACTGTAAACCATTAATCAAACCAATAACTAACAGCAGTCAGTGTCAGAAAAGCTTATCGTACTTCACTTACCTAGTGTTTCTGTAATGGTGACAAAACATTAACAAATATACATATTAGCAGTTTGAATTAAACTGAAACATCCTGCGCCCTCTGGGGAAAATATTATGGCAAACTCTCTTTAAGAAATATGACATATCACAGGCCTGGGATTAAGTCATTTTTAGGGCAAGGCCACTTTGGACTTTGATAAATACAAATTCAATGGGGCATCACAGCCAAAATGTAGGGCACCAAGGCCAAAACCAATGGTGCAATAAAGATAAGTGATAATTACATTTTATGAAGACAAAACAGTATACAATCAACAATTAAGAGTGAGTGTATTGAAAAACAGTACCGAGTTTATTAAAACTGTACACTGAACGTTTGACTCTTCCACAAAATGCTGTCTGATTTTTTTTTTTTTTTAATGTGACCATTCATTATATTAATTGTTATTGTTATATTTTAATGATAAAATAAAGTCTATAAATGGAATAAGGGTGATCAAAATTAATCTGAACAAGTTTCAACACCCATACAAGTATTAGCATTTGAGATCATTGGAGAAGTCACAAAAATGACTTAAAACACTTTTTTACACATTTAACATTAAACACACTGATGAGAAACTTCTCAAGATAGACTAGGATGATAGCTGCAAGTCAACAGCTGACAGCTTCTTCTGATCTACTGAGAAGTAGCTGTCTGCTTACATAGAAATATGTGTGTGTGTGTGTGTGTGTGTGTATGTGTGTGTGTGTGTTAATGTCGCATTGCATTAATAAAACTCGCTGTTTTTGCAATGAGGCTCATTTGCATAGGAAGGAGCCAAGTTTGCACCAAATGTATGGATATTATGTAGTTTACATACGTGTAAATAGTGAAGGAGTGCTGAGATACTATTTGCTTGGTAGCACAGTTTGGGGTGCATTCACCCTTTGTGGGTATTTCATGAATTGAAGTGTCGCCCCTTAATGTTATGCACTGGAGGCCATGCCCACTGTGGCTACATGACTACACCCACCCCCAACTCCCCTGTCCCGAATTTCATCCATTCTCATCTGGTCACCCTATGAGAGAGAGAGCAGTTGTGGTCGAGTGAGCTAGAGAGTGAATGAAGAGAGTGTGGGGTGCTGGTGAGAACAAAGCCGTGAATCAGAGAAATAAAATGTTATTTTCAGATTGTTTCACAGCAGTTACGTTCTTAAGCACAAATAAACATGCCCACACCTCAGCACAACCCTGCAAGAAGGTGCCGCATTGCTAGATTGTGTGTGAATGCAGAACTTCATCCTGACCACTGTAGCCTGTCTGCTCTGTGTGTGTATCTCAGCCCTGCCTTTGGTCAAACAGGTACATAGACCTGCAGCTCTTTATACATTCATGACACAGAGACAGAGAGCAGAGTGGAGCAGAGGAGAGAGAGGGAGACAGTGGTTTAACCTGGTCACTATGCTAAAAGTCTTGAACTCACACCCTGTGCACTGCTATTGGCTGGGGGCTCCACATCCACTGCCCAAAGGTTGACACCCAGAAGCGTCCCAAACACAGCAAAATAATAAAAAAATACAGGCAGAGGGCAGAGTCTCTACAGATAAATACAGACATTATGAAATCACTCAGTTATAGGTGAGGGGGGAAATCCTAACTAAAATAAATAAATTATGATAATAATAATAATAATAATAATAATAATAATAATAATAATAATAATAATAATAATAATAATGAACAGAAAATTGACAGGGAAAAAGTTTTAAAATTCAATCCTCTCAAAGTATGTTTTAAAAAAAGATCATTAAATTTAAAGTAAAAATCTGTTTCCATTTTATGTCTTGAAAAATATTAACATTTTTATTATATTAATTAATTTATATTAATTCGTCTATGTTAAATCTTTTAAGGAGTAAGGAAATACAGTTATAACTGTAAAAGTCTATAATTTAAAAAGTCTATAATTATTCCAGTGGTATAAAGACATTCTGTTGTCGCAGTCGATCATCCTCACCATTTGATGCATTTTGTGTTCTGAGATGCTTTTTTGCACACCACTGTATGGCTATTTTAGTTGCTGTCACCTTCCTGTCAGCTTGAACCAGCCTGGCTGATCTGCTCTTATCGCTTGTGCTTCTGCCTCACAGAATTGCTGCTTACTTTTTTTTTTGTTTGTTTATGTTTTTTGCAATATTCTCTGTGTACTCTAAAAACTGTTAAGTGTGAAAATGCCACGAGAGCAACCATTTCCAAAATACTCAAACCATCCCCTCTGACACCAGCACCCAGTCCACAGTAGATCATATTTCTTACCAATTCTGATGTTTGATCTGAACATTAACTGAGGCTCTAGACCGGTGCCTGCATATTGACTTGCTGCCACATGATTGATGAGACATTTGCATTAGTGTTCAGATGCACAACTGTTCCTAATAAAGTGGCCACTGGGTGTAATTTCAGTAGGCTGCACTCCATCCCTGTCCAATATGCCACTGAAAAGAAAAGTCTACTGTAAAAATAAAACCGAACATAAAACACAATACGCTAAATGAATGAAGTTGCACTTTATTATTCTGTCTTCCTGTTTTTTATTATTAATATAAAAATATGTTGCACAGTATCCATAGCCTGCAATAACCTAACACAGTGGTAGGGAGTCTTGTCAAGGGCTTGATAATAAAGCAATGATTTGATATCCTTTTCTGTCTCCCATTTTTGACACCTGTTCAACTGTTCTGACTTTATTTTGGATTTTCCCTACAGAAATACTAATTTACATTCCTTTCTTCATCGACACTTTGGCTATTTCATCATCCGAAATGAAATGCCTAACCTCCCTAACTGACTGACCATATATAAAACTCTGGAGTTCTGCCATGGAATCGGTGCATATGACTGTTGCTATTTGGGTCTGATTTCTTCCACCCATCTTAAAGCCTTTACAATCTCAGTCATCTCTACTTGATAGATAGTTAGCCCGTTCTTCCTGTTCCACAGTGACCATTTTCTGGATATTTTTAACCATTTGTATACATTTTGATATAACTATATGGAGCTGATAAACATTTTGCTGTAACACACAAAACTTTATTGATCATTGAACTCTTTCTTTTTCTCCAGTATCACTATGTTTACTTGGGGACTGGAAGTATCCAGGGGAGGATATTGCTCGTAGCTATTACAGGACTATACTCCAACTCTTTAAGTCTGAACTGATCTGCTGATCTGTCCATGTTCCACCCACACTCTTTTGAATTCATGGAGTAGTCCCAACACTTATGTAACTGATTTTGTTAGATGGCTATCCACACTCCCTTGTAGTCTGACCTAATGAGCTGACAACTTGATATACCTTAAACTGAGCAGGACTTCCTCTATTTCCATTAGTGATGCACATGTGGGTCTTCATAGCTCCTGTAGTTAATGTAATTGTTCTATATTGAATTCTGTTTATTTTCTCTAATGTTGTTTTGCAAGTTCCACTGTATACCATAATCTGTTGTTGACCATATTAATATTGAGCAGGAACATGATGAAGGTAATACCATAACTCATTTGGGATATTTAAGCAATGACTGTGCAACAGTCTCTTGCCCAATTTCAGACTCCAAAAGACATCTGTGCTATGCAGGTCATTTGCCGACTACACCTCTGTTTGACCTGTGTTTGCTTATAGTGTAACCCATACAGTTGACCTACATGCATCCCAGACCCACTGCCCACTCTGAGCCCCCATAATCCTCTTACCCATTAGTGACCAATCTTGGACCCATATAGACAGCCCACCTGCCCCCATATATAGGAGACCACCTATGTTTTGTATGTGTTTGCCCATGTCTTACCCACATGGTTTGCCATGATAGGCCCCATATGCTTTTACCATTCTGAAACCGCCTGCCCGGATCCACACAAAAGCTATAGCCGGGTTCGACCTGTGTTTGCCCATATGTCACCAATACAGTTGGCCCATAGGGGTCCCAACCCACTGCCCACCCTGATCCCTCTTATCCTCTCACCCATTACTGACCAGCCTTGGACCCATACAGACAGACACCTATGTTCGGCCTGTGTTTGCCCATGCCTTACCCATATTGTTTGGCCCCATATGTATTTCCCCATTCTGAATCCATATACAAATTACCTATTTGTGTACTACCTCAGACTCATGTAATTAGCCTGTGTGGGATTGATTGTGTTTGCATATGTCTAACCCATTTGTTAAACCCAAATGGATCCTGTTTGTGTTGTCCATTCTGAGCCCATGCACTGATTTCCCATTAGTGACCCAACTAGGACCCACATAGAGAGCCTGGGTTCACCCAAATGGGACCTACTTAGTTGGCCAAAGTGGGCCCCAGATAAGATGGGCCCAGCACCAGTTGACATAGATGAAAGACTAGTTTTGTGAAAATTTTCCGGAGGAGGCTGCGTGTGCGATATGGTCTAACATCAGATAAAGGAATTATTATCTTTCCATAACCATCATATTTCGTTGTCTTAGTCATGCAATACCCAATTTACACTTAGCTGGTCTTTATTGGCAGATATAAATCAAAACACAATCTACTGTCACTTATTGTTAAGACACTATAGATGTACTCCATCAGTTGTGGTCCAACACCAGCTCCAAGAGCCACCATTACATTTTAGCTGCGGTGCTAAGTAAAGACACTACTATGCATGAGTCAGGTCCTCTTTGGCATTGAGCTGAGTCCCTCTCACCACCCATAAATGTGAAAATAGTTAATGTGTTTCCATGCTGGTTCAAATGCCTATTTCTGCATCAGTTGTGGTCCAACCTCAATTCCTTCTCCTTCAAATGTAGCCACCACTACTGTGTATGAGTCAGGTTATTTTAGCCATTTATAACCATGGTGCTGAGCAGACATTCACCCATAAATGTCTGAGTATGTCTCCATCCGTTGGCAGATATCTTACAGCAGGCACTCTAAACCTGTCTTTAACCTGAGACTGAATATGGTTTGAGTCTTCATATCACAGGGTCATTAAAAAATAGTAGTACCCATATAGAAAAAATAATTTCCTTTATGTCCTCTCATTTTAATGTCATCTCACACCTCACTCTCTCTGTCTCACTGTCTTTATCTTTCACTTGGGTCAGTGTCTCTGACTAGGTGTTTGCAATGGTGATAACTCTATGAGTCAGGCTGTCTGATATGTTTAGTTTAGTTTTTCTCTGTTTCTCTCTCTCACTCTCTGTCAGGTCCATCCAGCCATTTAGCAGACTGTAAAGCTGACAGACGATGCCCATGAATGATGAATGATGACTGGAGGTCTGTCTAGTGCCAACAGAATGCATAATACAGCATAGATACAGTGATTCCAGTCCTCCCCACCAGAAACATGGTGCAGTTACTGTATCATATCATTGGCAGATCTACTCTCCACAGAAAAGCACAACCACTTAAAGTGGAAATCCACCCCAAAACAGTATTCAGGTAAGGTGCTCCTTGGGGAATCCTAAAACATGTGACTCTAGGTATCGCAGCATGTATCAAGTCAGTCTTTACTTACCTTCAGTAAAGCTTTAAAAGGAGTAAGTCTTGCAACACACTGTAAAATAAAGGCAGATGAACTCTGGATAATATAAGTATAATCATGTACTGATGCTGGCCATCAAAGAAATGAAGTGAAGTCTGTGAGCCAGTTCAGGCAGCCAAAATGAGTCTCTGCTGCCACACCACTTACCTGAAAGTAATGCTGTTGTTTGGCTGCCACTGCGTCTGTTCATATAGCATTTCAAAAGCATCATGTTGTTAAAGAGTGGTTCAACTTTCAATGATAAATTATGCACTTAACCTTCCAAACCAGTACTATAAATAAAGCACCAAGCTTTAATATGCTTCTGACCTCTATTTCACCAGCTGAATATTAGATCTACAACGTTTCTGTCAGTCATTTCATGACTTTCAATATGAATTATGAATATGTTTTTCCTTTCAGTTCGTTTTTCAGAATCAAAGTAGATGTGGGAGTGCATCTGTTTCTGCATATCTGCATATGTTTTTTTTTTGTTTGTTTGTTTTTGAGTAGGTGGACACAGACATATATACAGCATATAGACATGTTTACACTCCCACATGTCTGTGTTTCTATGTCTATCTGATTGTGTAGTTGCATAGTTATACTCAGGGTGTACATGCATGTTTCTGTGCCTGTGTCTGCATGCAGACATGTACTGCAGATGCCTTGCAGTGTAGAAGCATGTGCAGTTATACTGGTGTGTGTCTCTGTCTGTGTGTTCCTAGTATGTAGGTCACCAATATATTCCTGATGAGGTCTAGTCCTCTGGAGAACTCTGCAGATATGAGGACCTAAATTAGACACTATTATCTGTGTGTGTGTGTGTGTGTGTGTGTGTGTGTGTGTGTGTGTGTGTGTGTGTGCGCGTGTGTGTGTAACTATGTGAGAGATAAAACTAGACACCATTATCAGACAAGAGCCTCAGAGGCATGCATGTTCAATTTTGTGCGCATGCATGCTTTTACATGTAAAGAGCAGTATCATGAGCCTGTTTGCGTAGGTGTTAAATTGCACGCTATTTCCAACATAATGTATTTGTGTGTGTGTGTGTGTGTGTGTGTGTGTGTGTATGTGTGTGTGTGTAAATGACACACCAGTATCATCTGACAGGCCAGTTACCTGTTACCACTGACTTGGGACTGTAAACCCCTTAATTTTAACGACTGTTGGCTCAGAGAGCCTGTCCATATTTCTGTTACCAAGCCAAACTGTTAATAAGCCTTAAGCATCACTCCAAGAAGACTATGTGGCCATTGGCTCAGCAGTGGTCATATGTTAAGGTATTGCCTAATGAAAGAAAAACACATATTTCATCTATAAATTATGTGTATAATGAAGGATGAAAAAGCTGACTCCCACAGTGTGTAAAATGTTTAAAACGCCAGTGTTTTCCTTGCTACAAAGGTAATTAAGATGGGTTTTGGAAGAAGTCATAGTCACTGCATGTTTTAACATATAGGTTTTTGGGCTTCTTCAAAAATTATTCCATGCATAGCTGTTATACTTTTATTAAGCATTTTTGTATGAATAAAGGAATCAAGGGCAAATATAATGAGGTTTCTTTTAGGCATACAGAATTATACATCTTATGTCATTTTCTTAATAAAAATATGTCTTTCTGCATAGCTGCTGATCTAGGGCAGTTTGTTGAAACATTACATGTAATCCCCTTCATTTCAGGATGTCTATATTTCCAGTCAGCCTACTGTCTGTAAGTCACAGGGACAATACCACATGCAGTCAATCTGTCAAACCAATTCGGAATTTTGCCAGAGCTCAGCCCAAAAGTTATATTCAACCCGAGAGAGATGAATGGGAGTGAGAATGTCTACCTTTGAAAAGCGTCATGCTTTGACCAAATCATATGCTGTCACTCCTAAGCTTTAGAAGGCCTGCACTTTTCATCAAAGCCCTTGATGGCTACCTTTCACAGTACTGTCGAATACACCCTCAAAAGCTTCCCTCCCTCCTTTCCTCCCTTCCCCAACCAAATCTCTTTCTTCTTCCCTCCAATGTCGACTACCCCTCTTCCCTGCCTCTCCTTCCCCCTCCCTCAATCCTTCCATTCGCTTGTCCTTAATCCCACCATCCCTCCCACCCTCCCTTTCCTCCTCAATCAAACCCTCAAATCCCTCCAGATTTTTTTTTTCAGCGTGTATGTGTGACTTCAGTACTGTCAAGGTAGATGAAACAAGAGGAATTCAGATTCATCACAGTCATAACCTGCCATGATAATAATCCACTACTATTCTTCCCATGTGGCGGTAGGCCGATGTTACTGGCCTTTTCGGGGTTTATTTGCATATTTGTTTCCCCTTTGTTTCTTTTGATGAATTATTTAGTGTGGAGTGAAATGACAGCAGAGATCACTGATGATTGCTGTCGCGGGTGGATGGGTGCCTTTTCTCCTCTTTGTAATTATTCCCTTTTTTCCTGATTTTCAATCAAGTTTTTCACTCATGTTCCCTGGTGACAACAGACAAGAAGCAGAGAGAAAAAAAAACCAAAACACATACATTTTAGCATTGCAAGTGGAACCTTTTCACTGTTAGTGGGAACGCAGCTTTCTTTGTTGTTGTCATGATTGCAGAGTAGGAAAAAGCAGGGGAAAAGAGGAGAGAAGGGAGAGAGTAGAGATCAAATGGAAAAATACTGTAAACACAAATGTGCTGGTGGAGCCACCTCACACACCTCCCACACACACAGGACAAGTGAGTGTACATGAAAACACACACGGATATCCTGCTCTCCATCATCCAACCAATCATGGAGATTCGATTAGAATAAGATAAACTGATAATATTACTTTAACAGTGCAGCTTGTCATCATTTTGTGTTAAGTTTGAATACAGAGTCAAAATGAGCTTCCAGGAGCTTAAAGTTTGGACCGTTGGTTGTATTTGCACACAAAACAATGTCCTAAGACTTGTAATCACAGTGAGTTGAGTCCACATAAGTGCCTTGATTGTAAGCCTCAGAAACTGCAGTCACAGTGTGTACCAGGGATCTACAACACATACACACAAACACACAACACACACTACCACGCTGTCCCTGTATTGCCCTATCCAGGAATAATAATACATAATTCATGTCCCGAAGTCTCGTCTGCAGACAAAAGTCAGCGTTTGCATTTATTATTTATTGAAAACAGCTCACATGATGAATCCTTTAACAAACAGGGCTTCCAGTAAGCACTGTACCTATTTCTTCTCCTCTTGCTGTTTGTGTTTTGGCATAGATTTAAGTGGGCTCATTAGCAGAGATGAGGATGTAAGGAGAGGAGAGAAATGGCAGGGGAGAGAGAGAGAGAGAGACATAGAGAAAGAAAGGGGTAACGAGAGAGAAAATGAGGCCAAAGGATAAAGGAATCATTTTTGTAAAGGTATGAATTAATGAGAGGCTTGTGCATCGCAAGCTAATTAATGTAACAATTAAATGCTTTAGGGACTAAGTTATAACTTTTAGGACTTCATCACATTGATACAGTAAAAGTTTAGTATTGCTACCCAATGGGTATTTGAAAACACTTAGCTGTGTTGCAAAACCTGGAGGTAATGGATTTATGTCAATGTATAATAATCTTTTTTGAATGCTTTTTGCAGTGCTGCTACTGCATTGCTGCACTCTAAAGTGTAATTGGCTAGAAATCCAGCAGAATTTGTGCAAGAAAAGTCACAAGCACACATACAGACACACATACACACACTATCCACTGTCACAGTTGTACACTTGTTGTGTGGACAGTTTGTCTTGAGGATGGGAGGCAATTTATTGCAGAGTGAAAGGAGCATTTGCCATCCTATGCTAATGCAGTCATCATTTATTCCAGAGTACTTGCATTTTTTTCTCTTCTTCTACTCCACCCCTTCACCATCCATCAGTCATCTAAGGCATGAGGTATTATCTTTGCAGATGATTTTATATTCAGTCTCCCCTTAGATGCGTGGACGCATACGCATACACACACACAGTCATTTTTGTTAAATCAAAAAAATCAAATCTGGTCTAGCAAAGGTTGAATAATTTATGTGTTATGTTAAAAAAGGAATGAAATAATCATAGCCTGTTGGATGTTGGAGGAACATCAAACCCAGAGTTGGAGCTTGGCAGACTGGGTTGAGCAGGGTAGGGGCCTTATGTATTTGGGACGGCTGCCCAATAATAATGAATAGCAAAGAGTTAGGGGATTAGGAGATTTTTGTTCTGCACTGTACCTGACACTTTGTGCGTGCCACCCATGTTTTTTACAGCATGACCATGGTACATCTATCCTGTATTAATACAGCAAGATTTGCTGGAAATGATTTGGTTTGGTGTGCTGGGAAAACATTCCAGTAGGCTTGCAAAAATGGATAAATGGCTGCAGCAGAGAAAATGACACAAGACTCACAAGTAGTGCTGATCTAATCGGAAGATGTTGGTCCCACTCCACAAGCAATACATCTCAGGAATGCAACAACAGTTTAGGAAGCAAGTGGGAGTTTAGTAACAGCAAAACGTTGCGTTTCCTAATCATAAAGAGGTTAGTAATACTGACATAAAAGTCAGGTTGGAAACAGATGTTAGTCTAATAAAATGATGATAGTCCAATAAAATGTGCTTGAAAACAACATGAAGAAGAAAGTGTACTTGTGAGAATTCACTTTTTTTTAAACAGGGTTGAATAACAAGATTCTTGTCCTTGTTATTATCTGCTGACTAAGAGCATTTCATCACTAGACCACTACAGACTAAATCATGAGTATACATAGTGTTAAGTTCTGAGCATACTTGACTTGATGGATGGTTTAGAGTGAACAATCAACTTCCAGCTTTCCTGTTCTATAAGCCCATGGTGGTGCTGAAACAGAATTATATCTGCTTGTTTGCTGCTGTGGACTAGTGGGCCTCGTTCTCATGGCTATAAAAGTCAACCATGAATATATACATGCTGTACATCTCTTTGTAGATGCACACCTACAAACCACTATGCATCATCGCTTCAAATGAATATAAACTGTTTTTATGTTTAGGACCACCTTTTAAGATTGTCGCCATTTGGGATGCAACAACAGTGCATGATGAATACATTCATTCCAGGCTCCAGTGAGAGCTGTGCAGCCGTGCATCTCTGACCGATATCTTTTCATGATTGTATGAAGGCTGTACAGTATAGATTTTCTCATACTGCAGCAGAGGGATATAAATGTTTATTATTATTACTGTTTCAGTTTCTCATTCGCCATCAGCGTTTTTGCCCACCAATTCCAATTTGCGTTTAACAAATGATCTCAGGGAATGAGATGCGGTGGGGTCAAGAGGTGCACTTATTCTCTCTTTCACTGTGGGGGTTGGAAATTAGGATTTTATAGATACTTAGAGAGACTGTACATACAAATAAAGGACGCAACGTGAGCAACGTGATGAGTAGTTGGGGAGAGGGTGATTGACAAAAAGTATCCTGTAAACTAAATTCCTTTGACAGAAAAAAGGCTGACTTGGAGTCAGAGTTGCGAGAATGCAGACACAAAGAGGCAGCTCATTTGAGGCATTTGGGACTCAAAATAAGCACTCGGAGTGAACGTTGACAATGTGCCAGTCACTTCAGGGAACACCAAGAGAATAAATTTGGCGGAAAAGGGGGTATAATGGTCACTCATCTAATCCTGCTGCCACATGTAAAGAAACCGCTGCTATCCTCCTGCTGAAGCTCTCCTGTCACATTTTTGCCTGTCGAAATAGGCTATCTAATTTCACTTCTCCTTCTCAATAACGTGTTGAAATCTCATATTTAACATTTGTATTTGCTTTGCGTAATTCCTTTTTACAGTCTTAGACTTTGATTACTAATGGCTTAAGTGTGTTGTTGAATGTATATTTCAATGTTGTTTTATTTTTTGAAAATGAGATCCAGATCTCAATGAGACCACCCGATTCACTGAGGGATAACATGAAGTATTGTCAGCATGCATCAGTTTTACTAAATGAAGAGCGCCAGTTTAAACCTCTGGACAGCCACCTGAAAATGGTGACATTTTATCTGTGGCCCCCACTTTGGCTTTATGCAGCCAGACTCTCCCCTCCATCTATTTATGAGCCCTCTGACTAGAAATAGTGTTCGACTCTGGGGGCTTATTTTATTAATTCACTGTTTCCTCTGTTACAGGCCCCCTTCTCTGTAGTCCACATTGCAAGAAGACCACCTCACAGGGATTTTCCCCTTCACCAGGTAACCACAAAGGGAGAAAAGAAGCACATTATCCACATGTACAACATACCCCCCAACACACACACATGCTTTCTGTGCTATACAATGCTGACCACCAGCACAGCAGGAAACACACACGCTCACACACACACACAGCATATTATCTTTATGAGGTGTTATACACCAGTGACCACCAACACAGGGTCTCAGTGTTCTCTAATCCACACTCAGGCTGAATAGACCGCTCCATGCAATGGAAGGATTACACTGACGGATTAATGGGAGTTTTAATTTGAGTCATTGTAAGTGCCCTTGTTAATAAGAATAGGTGCAGGAAGGAATACCGCTGCCTCTATACGATAGTGTTAAATGTGTTACAACTGTACATTTTATCCACTGTATTTACTGTAATTGCACACTCACACTGTGAGTCAGTCCTGGATTTGTCTGAATGAAGTTGAACAGAACAGTATGGAAGCCTTGTAAAACTGTGAAATTATCCTCTACCACTACAGTTATTACTTTTATTACAATTGCTACCATAATGGGCTTGAGAAAGTGTTGTCATATAAAGTAACATCACAGTGATACTTGTTGGCAGCTAGATAATTGTACTAGACCGTGCCTGTGGTCACTGTTATTAGCTTTAACTGATTGATGTAAACTAAATGGATGAAAGAAGGCAAAGGGCATCAGCTAGAAAATGTTATAGACATTACAACTAATGAAAATTCCTAATTCACGTAAACATTGCTCTTCTTCAGTGTCACCAGTTTGTTGCATCATATTACCTGCTCTTTTGATCATTCTCTGTATATTATGAGTCAAAAATCTGTAGTCTAGTGTACCCAAAAGTATAAATAGTGCCTCTATCCTCTGCATTATGTAAACAGTCAGCAGCAGCAAACAAGTATGGCAAACCAGCCCCTCAAATACCCAGTATTCTACATGGCATGTTGATTCCCAGGACCCAATACTATTACTACTACAGGTTGTTACTACCACTACTGCTATGCTTTGTTACTTTACTATTTTAGACAATAACACTTCCTACATGAATAATCATGTTTTTATTTGCCTAGCAAATAAAAAAAATCATCAAATGAAGACTAAAATCTAAACGCATACACTACATGTATACATAGACACACAAAGTGACATAATTCCTACATAGTTTGATGTCTGCTACCTAAACCTGGCCAGGATAGACAGAGTAAGAGAGAAAGAAAGAGTAGAGGTCAAGCAGAAGAAGCCCATTAATAAAGGTGACAGTAAAACGATGGATTTAAGCATAAACAGGGATACAGAAAGGAAGGCTCACAAATAACATCATATTTTTCTTTCAGTTGTTCTCTTTATGTTTTCCCTTTGTTTTCTTTCTCCATCCCACTTAAAAGCTGCTATCTGCTTCTATATGTAAGAAAGTGTAGGTGTAGCTGTATAAAGACAGAGTTTAGAAAAAAACAAATTGTACATGAATTACATCAAGTTGGAATAACTTGCAATAACTTTGCACAAGGTCAGAGTGGTGCAGTATGATTTCCTCTCCCTGGGAAAGAGGATACAGCCATCAAACTCGAACATCTTGGTAATTGTTGAGCCATTGTAGTTATTAAAACCATACTGGTCAACTCTCCCTTCAAAACTGGAATAACTTTTTGGGACTGCTGGCTGGAATTTTAATGAATCCCTTACCTTGAATTCAAAAAAGAAAAAAAGAAAAAAAGGAAAAAAACCTCAGCAGATGTTTCAAACAACAAGAAATAATCTAACTATTGATCACTTTACTCATCTGTATCTTATGCAAAGGTTGGGGAATGATTTGAATTCCATCACTGACATCAATGACACACCTGTATCATTCTGCTTTTGGCTCTGTTCCAACCTCATTTGGTTTAAATGGAGGCTCACTGCTGAATTCAACATGCATGCTTACATCAATTTGCTGGATTCTAAGAAAAACTTGCACAGGCATGCTTTGGGACTGTTGTTTGGGCTTGTTTATTTGCTTTAGTTGTAAGTTTGCATAGAAAATAACTGTTCATTTGTATCACATTTTTCATACAAATGTGCTTCACCTCCATGAGAATTTACTTTCCAGGGGAGTTTGATTGGAAACAAGGAAACTGCTGAGTTACCACTTCCTAAGGCACACTTGTGAATAATACTTTCAACTAATGCTTTCAACTAACTCCAATGTAAACCCATCTGTGTCATTATTAGACGCCATTAGACTGATGACATCTATATAAAGTAACATTTCCTTTTTTGGAGTAGGTGGGTTGAGTTAATGGCTAGATAGTTAGGTGGCAAAAAATGGACTTTGCTGTAGGAGACCACTGTTCTTCTCCTGCTACAGGCTGCGAGTTTCATTTTCCCAACCGTGACTCTGTACAGTGTTTTGTCATGATGTATACTGTTGCCATGATGACGTTTCAAGTAATCATTTTAACCTACACCATGATCTTTCCCTAAACCTAACCAAGTGTTTTGTGCCTAGCTGCTCTGAGCATCTAATAATAACAAGGATGGGTCTATATTGGATTTAATTGAAAGTCCGGTGTGTCTCAGACAGACGCCAAAGGGTGTCTTGTGCATCGGTATCAGAAGCCCTGGAATTAGAGGGATGAGGTTGGGTATTGTAATACATCAAAATCAAAGTTGATCTATCTAAAACTGTCTAAAATTATTAAATCAGTCTTTTTCTCTAGATTTTTTTTTCTAAATCTACATGTTTAAGCAAAACAGAATTTGCAAGAAAATCTAATGTGAGCAGCAAAATGGAACATCCTTTTGGACTCAAATAGCCCATGTGCATTTGAATATCGCTGCTAAAATTGTAATGTTTTAAGCACCAAATTGGGACGTGCTTCAAAATCGGCAAATTGGGACATCCTTGTTGATATGGAGATGCTTTTGGCAAAGAAAATGGCACGCCTCATATATTATGCTAAAAAAATACACATTTGAAAGGAAAGTCTGATGTTGTAAGCAGGAAATTGGGGGTAAATTGGCACATCCTCACAGCTTTACATTAATTGTGCTCGTGGTATTGTCAGGGCGTAGCAGGGTGACAGACAGATGGGCTAGGGCTGACACATGTTTTGGGGGGGAGTTTAAAATTCAAACACTCCTCATGTGTGAATACAGACACCTGGGGTAATCAACTGGCTGTGTGTATGTGGTGTGAGTGGCGTGCAGTGCTGTATTTACCCATAAGCCTCTCTGTCCCTGTCTGTCTTGTTGTCAGGGTCTCTCCCTTGCTTTCTGGTGTCAGAAATGTCATGTTTGCTGACTGATTAAGAATCAGCTTGGTAGAGAAAAAAACTAAAGTACTGTTGCTACATTTTTATAAAAAGAGAGGTTTAAATTATGGAGGCAATTTATTTCTGTTTGAGCTCCTGGTACGGCTGATCTCAATGCTATTAAAAATTCATTCATTGGTAATACCCTCCCACTCGTCCTTCTCCATCTCTCCCTTCCTGCCTCTGTAGCGGCCCCATTTACTCAGTGGTATATCTGTCTCTTTGTGTCAGTTCCAGAGTTATTAGGGCCTGAGCCCCAAAGGGGCGAAGACCCTCTTGTATCTGTTCTGTTTCTTTCTTTCTTTCTTTTTTCTTTCTTTATTAATCCGCCACTGCAACCCTAAATTTGACCCCCTAAACATGCTTTAAAAACTCACCAAATTTGGCAAGCACATCAGGTCTGGTGAAAAATTTGATAAAATGTAAAAATTATCCCCAAAGTGCCAAAATGTGCTCTATAGCGCCACCTATGTCACTAAAATGGCCGCCACGGCCCGTAGGAATGTCGTAGAGAGATCGAACCAAAACTTAATTATTCATCTCATCAAGACCTACAAATCACACACTGACACCCCTGAACTAAATCCAACAAGAAGTCCACAATTCACCCATGAAAGTATGACTTTGTGCCAATTTTGGACCTTGAATAAACGCTATCTCCTCCTAGGGCGTTAATGGTATTGGCTTCAAACTTTAATACACGACTTATCACACTGTGCTGAACAAAAGTTATTAAAAACTTTGTAATAACTTGAACGGTTTAGATTTTGTAAGCCCCAAAAATTGGAGTACCACATCGCACCTTACAATGTAAACCAATGGGGAGGCAATCTCTGGGCATGGACTTTGTGCCAAACTGGGGCGTCTGACGTCTAAACTATAAGTCTGACCACTTTCAAACCTGTATTAATGGATTCGCAATGAAAATTCTTACTAAAATATGATTTTTAATGTAAGATTTGGCCATAGCCATGGGATTTATGAAGATATTTCCACTAGAAGACTGCTCTGAAATCCTGCTCTCCAGCTGAGAGGGAGAAGGAGGAAAGAAAATGGGGAGATGGGTGTCACGGTTAAATGGAGCTCATTTTTGAGGGATACAGCAGAAAGGTCTATATACATACAGTACATTATCTACAAACTTTGTATGAAGTTTGGTGTTATTATCATTTATTTTACAATAATTATGAGTCTTATATGTATATTTCAGTAGTGGGGATGACCTATGAGGGGAAGGGAAAAAATGGAGTGAGAGTGACAGTTTAGTGATAAAGTGCTGCAGAAAAATAAAATTGAAACTAAAATTTGTAGCTCTGTACTGCATTTTTTCCTTTATTAGGGCCCAAGCACCTTGCAGTTCGCTCACACTCTCCATTCAAATATATGAGTATTTTTCTTTGTCCAGCTGCAGTTACTTATTGTCTCTACACATCTGACAGCAGTGTTCAATGCTTACTTTTTTGTCGAGGAGTACATGTGTTCCTAAATGTAAAAAATTAGGAGCACACATAGAAATTTAGGAGCACACTGAAAATGTTCAAGTAACTGTTTATTAAAGACAACAATTTATCACATACATATTTAAATGCTTTGTGTGTGTATGTATGTAAGTCAAAATTTATGTTCTCTTTAGGGGTGCTTGATTATGGCAAAAAGCATAATCACAATTATTTTTGCTCAATATTAACATCACAGTTATTTAACATGATTACTTTTTGACATGATTATCATTTTTGGCGATTGCCAATATATGCACATATTTTTTCCCACTTGGCTGAGGAAACTATTACACATGCAAGCATAGATTGTACTAAGTATGATCAAAAAAGACAATATATGATGGAAGAACTCAGGAAGACTAGAGTTCCGGAGCTCAGCGTTAAAACTTTAATGAACCTGCCAAGTGGGTGGAGTAGCAGTTTTTTGGGTTTTTTTGAGTTTATTAGACAGACAGGATTGATGTGTAGGATTTAATATTTGGTCTACAGTCCGAAGCGGAGGGTGGCGGTAATGTGCCTAATATGCTTTAATTTAGCTATCGTTGAAGCGTGTGGCCATGGTGTGGCGTTGAGTTTTGATGTTTCACCATGACAGAGGAAATTGCTATAACTTTAGTGCAAATGCTCCAGTCTGCTCCAAACTTTGCATGTTTGATAAGAGCCCCAGCCTGAACACGTCCACATGACAATATTCCATGAGTGATGCAAACTGGCTGATTTAGGTCTGCGCCCCCCACGAAATTGCAGCAAAGCAGCCCCAACAGCGGACAAAATAGTGGACAAAGGAAGTGATATTTATCTCCTTCTTGCACTGTCTGAAAACCGCCCGCGTCTGAAGACATCTACATGCCCGTGACAGAAGCCCTTCGACTGCACTGCGGTCTGACGTGCGCAGAGGCATGAAGGCCCATTCAACGTGCTTGCAGCTTTAATTATAGTTTTGTATTTTTTCATTAGTTTTTATTTTTTTTGTTTTCATTTCAGTTTAGTTTCAGTTAGTTACCAGAGTGGGTTTGCTCATTTCAATTCAGTTTTTATTATTTAAAAAATGTTTAGTTTTTGTCAGTATTAGTTTTAGTTCTTTTTCTTTTTCTTTTTACTATAATATGGGGGTATTTGTCAGGGGCAAGATTTAAAAAGTTCAGAATAGGTATTACAATACAAACACAACACTGTAAAGGCAATTGACTCACAGTCATGTAAACATCCCAGTCTCAATAAACATATGCATCAATACCTTTCTTTATATTTTTATTTTATTTTAGTTAGTTTTGTAAGTACACAATATCATTTCAGTTAGTTTTCATTTTTTGCTAGTTTTTAATTTTATTTCAGTAAATATAAATGTTTTTTCACACCTAGTTTTAGTTTTTAGTTTAGTTTTAGTTAACTGTAATAACCTTTGTCATATCACTTCGTTTTATTGGCATGGGGTATGATTCACTGTCTCAATCTGTCTGTGTTTCGGTTTTCCTCTGCTTTCATTCTGTGGCTCCATCTCTCTCTCTCGCCTCTCTCTTCAAAAATCTGGCATGGAATCGAGACAGGAGAGAGCCTGCTGCTTTTCTGACACACTCTTCCTTTCTTAAATCAAAACCAACTGAGGCAAAATCAGGTTATTACCTTAGCTGTGTTTTTTTTCTCTCTCTATTGCCCATTCTTCCATTTTTGCTCAAGGTCTATGAAATTATACACTTTGAAAAGAAACAGAGGGCAGCCGGTCAGTTAGGAGAATGGGTGTGAGTTGGATTTGAAAGGGGATTGCATAAATAAAGCAGGAAAAATAAATACAAGTGTGAGATGGATGTCTGACAGGTGAATGTGTGTGTGTGTTTTCTGTGCATATACTTGACTCTCAGTCTCCCTTCAAACTTGCACACACACACACACACACACACACACACACACACACACACACACACGTACACACTAACGGTCCTATCATGTTGGTTGGTGTTGCCTTTCTGGCCTGGTTTGTTGTGGTCAGATATTTGTGATATCTGTGCTGCCTTTCATCTGAGAAGAGAAATAAGCATTTGTCCGTATGTGATCTGAGAAAGAGGGAGCTGCATATGCTCTGTAAATAAAGCAACTTTTGTACCATAGGGTAGAGATATGGGTAGAGAGGGAGGGAATAAACAGAGAAGTGGACTGGCAGGGAATGAGGGAGGATAAGAAAAATATGATAAACAAACTCAAATAACTTCAAATAACTTCGCCAGTGATAGAGAGAGAGAGAGACAGAGAGAGAGTTAGAGAGATGGAGAGGAAGAAAGGGATGATGAATGAGGGAACAGCAAATGGGACCTAACTTTCAGCAAAGGTGGGGAGCTTGATGGAGGGATGGAAAGAAGGAGAAAGTGATGATTTTTGTAGATAGCAAAACTTCAAAAACACTGCTCTGAAGTGAAAGATGTATGGATGGAAAAGGATGGAAGAAGTTATAATAAATACAACGGGCTAAAGAGTTGAAGGAGAGTGGTCCAAAAACGCAAGGACGGTCAGTAAACAGCATGGCAGAGAATCAAGCAGACATAAATGACCTTTACTAAAGATGAATGATAAAGATGGAGAAATAGCTGCATCAGTGATGGATGATCGGCGGCGATGACAGATGAATGAATGATTGGAGGAGAAGAGAGGGAGGGAGAGGTTGTAAACAGGTCTGAATAACCTCATAAGAGAGGCAAAACCACAAGAGGAAGGATGGATGGTAAGTAGTTATGCAAAAGATGAAAGAAAGTCAGAGTAAGTAACCTTCTTCAGTAACCTTGAAGAAGGATAGAAAGGTGGAGAAAAAGAGAAAAAAGTAACGTCCTCAGCAAACTGTGGTAGAGGAGTTCAAGAGAGTGAATGAAAGGATGGAGGCCACAGAGGCAGGATAAAGAACACATAATGAAGCAATGGAAAGGACATGCAATAAATTATAAGGGCAGTAAACCAAAAAGATACAAGGAAAAAGACCTTCAAGTTTTTCAAAAATGCAAACAGAGGAATAAAGATTGTGAAAACAAAGACTCAAGGTCAATCCTTAACTTTTGCTGATCTTCACACCAACACATTTTGCACATATAGTGGCTAATACTAGGGCTGCAGATTCATCTGGGATTGGTACATGTTACTCGATACTTTAGCACAATCAGTCACTTTGCCAAATAGGTATGCCAAACTGATGCACAAACATTAAAGGTACATTTTCACCAATCAACTGAGCTATAATGAGTGGAAAATTTTGCAGGAAGCTTACAAACACCTTTGAATCTAAATTCGAAACCCCTTCACCAACAATTTTAAACCCTCAGTATGAACATCATTTGTCTCAATACCTGAAAAAGTCTCCTTTGAGATGCAGTGATACATGTGATACGATCTTTCTGGTTAGATTAATGTATATAAACCAGCTTCACTACGGAATTCTTTGTAAACTTTTTGTCAAGTCTTGGTCCTTTTAAATAAATGTGGGAGTGATTTGGAGCAGCAGGAGGGATGTCAGTGTTTACAGGCATGTGTGTTTGTGTCTGTGTGTGCTTGTATTTGTCTGCCTGTCTTTTTGTGCCGCTGCAAGGCCCATGTGACGGGGTCAGACCGAAACTTTTAAAAAAGAGAGAAAAGAAAAGAAAAAAACATGCCAGACCACAGCAAATGTAAGATTAAAATAGCTTAATTTAGAACCATTACCCAACAGAAAAATAATCTTTTCAAAGACAGATTTCCACTAAAATATGACTATTGCATGTTATGGGAATGTTTATTTCCAGTCCAATTCACCTGATATGTCTTTGAACTGGAGGAACCTGGGAACACCTGGTTAAAAGCTACACAAACATATGGTAAATGCAAAGTCCACAAAAAAGCTGCATGTCAGCCCTGGTCAGGATCAAAGCCACAACGTGTTTCTTTGAAGGGACAGTGGTTTCCACTGAGCCACCCTAACCTCTAGCATTTCACTCACTGAAAAAAAATGCAGTGATGGCATTTACCTGTGTTATTCATAATTCTTGCATGAGGCAATTTTGTTATTAAATAGTTACTTTTAGCTACTTACGTTCCAAGAGCATGTTATATGCTGTGTGTGCGTACTATCATGTGGTTATAATGAATAGCTCGAGATCAGTTAGATTAAATTGAATGCATACTTCACTCTTTTGCTGATGTTATACAGTAATGCTCCCATCTTGAGAGAACTTAAAACCTGAACAAATCTTAGTCTGGAATTCATGAATGAAATCAATTCACAACTTTTCCAAACGACTTCCTCTCCCTAGTGGTGGGGACTAAACAAGGCTGTGCTGTATTCATCCCAGCAGCCCATCCTCTCTCACCTGTGCAAATTACTGTGTGTAAACAGACTGGATCACACTAGCTTCATGTGGTTAGCCACTTCCTTGGTCAAGGCAGGCTCCGCTCAGGAGAAATAAGGCATTTCCTGTACACCGAGGGAACGATATACCCAACTGTAAGATAGTTTAATACTTTCCAGGTGGTGGGTGGATTTTATCTTTTGGGAGAATTTACAGTACTCAACAGGGGACATGTTCAGTAATTTACGGTCCCTTGAACACCTTTTCACTGTTTCAATACCTTTAAAACATGCAAGCTGTATAGTTTTTCATAAAAGAAACATATCAAAACAAGTAATTATGCTACTTCTACTACCTACATTAATACCAATTACTTTCAGATGGGGAAGATAAAACATGATATAGGGACATTTATGCACATAATTTAATTTGGTAATCCTGTATTAACATGAGACCTTTAAAATATTGTAATTATAGACACGTCACACTCATTTTAAAGTCATTTTCATCTTGGCTCAAGAATTTTTATTTCCTTTGTGCATATACCTATTCTCAACTCCATGTCTTGCAAATATGCAAGTTCCCTATTACTGAATGTGCATACCTACAGCTAAAGGATACCATGAATACAAAGACAGACACAAAGACAAATACAGAAACAAAAGAGTGCTAATCTTGAAGTATTATATACTGTATATAAAGGGGATCTTTTGGTAGAATTCAGAATTGTTGAAGACTGAAAAAAAACCTCTGCACATATTGATTTGAGCATATTTGTTGCATATTTCAGATAAGATATTTAAAAATAACTTCTTCTTCAACCATCAGGATTTGGAAGGGAGGAAACATTTCAGTCTGATTTTGGTTGTAAACACAGTACAGAAGACACTTCACTTGAAGTTTCTATAGATTTTATTTCAGCAGTGGATGTTGCTCTGTTGCTCTTCTGCTTGTTTATCAGACTGATCATCTTTGAGAGTTTGTGAGAAAAGACAGTATCCTTAATTGGTTTACATCATATCTCTGGAAAACACATAGTTTGCTATCACTTTTATCACATAATTTGATGTCTTTTTAATGAATAGTATTGCAAAGTCAGGCTAAATCTTGAATGTTGCTGATGGCATCTAGACTCTTTGACAGCTTATTTTGGAGACTGACTCCTCCTGATATCCTAACGTGATATGCATGTTGCACAGCGTTAATGTTCTATCAGGCAAGTAAAAAATATACAGATAGGGAGGTTTAAAAATATATGCTCAAGTTTTTTTTTTTTTTTAAGAATAACGCAGTAAGTGTTGCATTAATTATACACAAATAATCAAATATTCACCACACATTTAAATATTAAAAGCAGTATCAACATTTAAAGTGTATGAGTTAGTAAGATCATAAATACACAATGAGCTTGAGCTACAAGAATATATGATGCGATATGTGTTAGTGCTTTGGATGGGTCATTTATAAATCCTATGAAGTTTTTAACTGGTTTATAGAAGTAGCCTGACAAGGTCATCTCAAACATTGCTCTAATTTCTAAGCTTGACCTTGTGCATGTGTGTGTGTGTGGTGTGAGATAAAGAAGCATTCCAGCCAGAGTGGAGGCATGTCCTGGCTAATCCACAGGCCAAAACACACAGGCTGTTAAGTTTCCATGACCTCAACTCCATGCTGTTTAAACATGCACACACACACACACACACACACACAGAGACACGCGCGCACACACACAGACATACATACACACACACATCATGTTTCCATCACTTCGGGGGACGTTACATTGACTTACATTCATTTTCTGGAGACTTACCTTAACCTTAATGTAAGTTTAGGGTTAAACTTACTTTAACTTTAAACCAAGTCTTCACCCTAAAATTAATGATTTACATCAAGGGGACTTGCTTTTTGTCCTCATATGGGATGCTAAAATGTTAATGGTAATAGTCCTATCTGATTAAATCATCTTAAACATACAATCTAAGACTTGAGAAATTATAATGTGACCAAACAATAAAATGGCGGAAATTTTTATTGTCCACTATATGCGTGCATGGTCATCTCACTACAGTTCTTGTCACCATTGCTACAGTCACGCAAGACCAATAATACCCTTGGGTTTATATTGAAAACACATTGAACACATGGTTTCTCACTCATGAGTCTAAACAAACAAAAATCAAGGCAGTCACCGAACAACAAGCATCAGCTCATACAATAATGATGTTGGAGTAGGGGAGGAGAGGAGGTGGGAAGACAAAAAATAAATCATTGTGGCAGGAGAAATTAGAGAAGACCCTAAAGATTTAAATTACATAACCATCTTGCCTCTTTCCCTTACTCACTGTCTTCCTCTACTTGTGTTTCCGTCACTTCAGAGGACATTACATTGACTTACATTCATTTTCTGGAGACTTATCCTAACCTTAACCATAACCACAGCATACCTAACCCTAACCTTAACCTTAACCTTAACCTTAACCTTAACCTTAACTCTAACCCTAACCCTAACCTTACCCTAACCTTAACCCTATCCTTAACCTTAACCTTAACTCTAGCCTTAACCTTAACCCTAACTCTAACCCCTAACCCCTAACCCTAACCCTAACTCTAACCCTTACCCTAACCTTAACCCTATCCTTAACCTTAACCTTAACCTTAACCTTAACTCTAACCCTAACCCTAACCTTACCCTAACCTTAACGCTATCCTTAACCTTAACCTTAACTCTAGCCTTAACCTTAACCCTAACTCTAACCCCTAACCCCTAACCCTAACCCTAACTCTAACCCTAACCCTAACCTTAACCCTATCCTTAACCTTAACCTTAACCTTAACTCTAACCCTAACCCTAACCTTACCCTAACCTTAACCCTATCCTTAACCTTAACCTTAACTCTAGCCTTAACCTTAACCCTAACTCTAACCCCTAACCCCTAACCCTAACCCTAACCCTAACCCTAACTCTAACCCTAACCCTAACCTTAACCCTATCCTTAACCTTAACCTTAACCTTAACTCTAACCCTAACCCTAACCTTACCCTAACCTTAACGCTATCCTTAACCTTAACCTTAACTCTAGCCTTAACCTTAACCCTAACTCTAACCCCTAACCCCTAACCCTAACCCTAACTCTAACCCTAACCCTAACCTTAACCCTATCCTTAACCTTAACCTTAAGCTTAACATAACTCTAAACTTTCCATAACTTTAAACCAAGTCTTCACCCTAACATTCCCCACAACATGAGGAATACCTGGACCATACACACACACAAACACGCACACACCAACACACACACACAATATTGTTTCATTTTCTTTCTTTAACTCTCTCTTCTTTCTGCCTTTTCCCCTTCCTGCTGTCTTTCTTCTCTTTCTCACGCTGCTGCCTCCCCTCTCTGAATTGCAGCATTTTGTCAATTACTATTTAGTTCATTGTTAACCCACAGAGGAAAAGCGCAGTGTGATCTGTAATACCACAGGAGTTCTGTCATCTTCAGAACAATTACGTCAATTAGCTCACATTTAAATGCTTTCCTGAGTAATAACAGTCCAATGAAGTGACAACCACCCAATTAATTCACTCTAATTGCTCAGTAGGTACAGTCAATCAGTTATAACGTCCCTCTCTCCCTCTGCTTTCTTTCTTGCTTTCAGCACACATTCCACACTCAGTGGCTTGACTCACCACCTGTCAGTCAAATATAAACTCGCCTTTCCACCCCTCCAGAGACAGAGGTGCATTCCAGTATGTTGACATCATGGCCATGCTGCGAGTCAGCACATTTGACTTCTAACATACCACTGAGAAGAACTTTGTTGTTGACTAAAAAAAAATCACTATTGGAGAAGAAAGGATTAGACTGAAAACAGAACATGAGCTCTACCGAAATCTTTCAAGAATCTCACTTTAAGAACAACAGCAAACCATAATCAAAAACTGATTCATTTAAAACCTAAGTGCATGCTTGCAGCTTATGTCAATTAACACAAAAAAGATCACTGTTACAGTTTGTATACTGGAGACTGTTGATAGATTGCTGGATCAGCACATCTTAGAGCCTGTCTTTGAACTAATAGTTCCACATACTCAACTGTTATTATATATGTCATGTGAGATTTACAGTATGCCCTTCCTGTTCTTAACAACTAACCCTTAGACATGTGTTCTGAGAAACACATGCTATAGAGTGTGTAAAGCAGAGCTGTATAGTCTGACAGTATTTTAGCATTTTGTTACAAAAAATCCATCCAGTGCTATTTAACAAAAACATTACATTTGCAGAAGAAGTCATGAGATCTGTGATTCATTTTCATTACTTTAAAATCCAACATTTTCCATAGATTACATATTGTATGCAGCAGAGTGTGCGTGAAGAAGCTTTGAAACTTCTTTTGTTATAGTTCATGTTGTCCACAATGTTTAAAAATCCAAGTTATGAAGAGTATTTTCAGTGAGTGGCTGCTAAAGGCCTCAGGAACAACTAATTGGCAAATAGGTATGTGAGTCTGGTTTGTTTCTTGAAGTATGAAAAGTTTCTCAGCACTCAGAGAAAGTGAAAAACTACAGATACAACACTGATACAGTGATGAAACATTTTTCCCTGCAACTAAAGTTTAGTCAACAAAAAGTCACCTGCTACGAGGTCTAGGAGGCCAAATTGTAAAGATATTGTAAAAATCTATATTATCTATCTCATCTGACTTTTCATGGAAGACATTTAAAACAATACCTGTGTGTGAATGTGTTCCTGTTTTTATCTTATTCATACCAGTGTATTTAATGACAAAAATAACTTCTTTGGCAATGCCATTATAGATCACATATGAAGAATAATGAAGCTTCACATTTAATCCTCCTGAGTTATTTTCTGTCAAATTCAGGCATTGTTATTGACAAGCATTGTCTCGGTCATAGACATGCCAGATTGTATCCATACAACTGAAAATTATGTATATATTAACACTGACACCTTTACATTAGATTCTTAACATCAGCCACTTGTACAGTTGAATTTATAAATGGTTCTGACTCTGCGTGTTATGACTGTAAGAACACGTGATTTACTTTAGGAACAGGAATGCCATTTGACATCATGCACCATATCCTACCGTATAATTATTCTATGATATATCATGTTTCCAACACATTTTATTTCAAGACTGATGCCTTCAAAGAATTGCTCACCACATACATCTGTTAGCTGAAGACTCTCAATCTCCCTTTGTTACAGTAATTCAGATGAAGATCTTTTAGTCATTAAACAATGTGTTTTGAATGGGACAGTCTGTTTGAAGTGGTCTAACACACACCGCAGCATCTTTTTGTTCTGTGAGAAGGCAATGAAATAGAATTCAGAAATTTCTGTACACACTTTACAGTTAACAAACTTTGACTTTTTTCTCAGACACATTTGATCGCAGATTCAAAGCTAAGATTCAACTGGTGTCTTGCATTACTATTCCACCCTGAATTCAAGATGTCAACAATGAAAGACCTTTATTAATTTTAGTTTGATAATAGCATTTACTGCGATATATATAACGTTTTAGCAAGAAATAAATGATGTGACAAGATGAGAAGAAGAGGAGAGTGTTGCAAGTTATGCAGTATAACACATATTCTCAGTCATTATTTGAAATCCACAGCGTCACGAGTACAAGTTATGTGCCCTCTGTGGCACCATCCCAACCCATGATGTGAAATATTGTTTGAAAATATTGTTTTCCTTCAGTGATGCTTAATTGTTCCTCAACTGATCTGCTTGTTCTCCTTTTCTCATTCTGGTTCCCACCACTAATTAGGAATGGGATTTAACTTGCCAATGACTTTAGTGCGGGATCAGAACACACCCAGCCATTACAAAAACCCAGGGACCCATAATGTGGTATGGGCTTGGCCACTACAACCATGGGGTGGAGAGATGGGAGGGGAGGGGAGAATTGGAGACTGTTTCTCTCAGTTGCTCTTTGAATTGTTGGCTGTGCCCTTTCTCGCCTTTGGCCTGTCATGAGAGGTCTTTTTCTCCCCATCTTGAAATTGTTTTCTGTTTGTTTCTTCTGCTCTCCAGCTCTTTTTCTCAGTGTCTCTCAGTTTTTCTCTCACCCCCCTTGTCTATCCCAGTTTCACCTTCTTCTTTACCCTCCATCCTCTCTCACTCTCTCCCTCACTCTCTGGCCACAACAGACCTAATATGAACTTTTGACAGGAGCTGCGATCTTTGTTTTATTGCCAGTGTTACTGTGAATGCCCTCATAAATCTAATGCTGTAATGCCTTTGAAATGCCTTCTAGGCCTTGCAATCAAACACAAAGACACGCACATAAAGACACACTCACACACACACACACACTCTCTTTCTCACTTTCTCCCACTTTCCTTCACGTATACCGAAACACACGCACAATCGCACACACAGATGTGATGTGTGAGAATGAGGGCTTTGAGGTTGTTTGGGCCCGCCTCAGACACAGCAGCTCCAGTGTTTGTTTGCAATTTCCACTGGCTCCAGTCCACTCCACCAAACCCATGGGAATTTGTGGATCAGCATCTTCTCAAAAAGCTCCTGGGCGTCAAAGTGTATAACTGAGCTCAGAAAGAGTGCAATGAGTTTGTTGTTTTTATGTGGTATTTCTGATGAATTCTGTATACCATAGTTTATAGTGGATGAAAAAATGAGAGCAAGACAAGACGTGGTGACATAATTTAAGAGACAGTCTGACACTAAATAACCAGATCATAATGGAAATTAATGCATTTCTTGATGTGTTATGATTTGCTCTGTGGAATGGCATTTTTTAAATCTTTTTCTGATTATCAAGTCAATCATAAAAGTACAGTAAGATTAATGCTGCAGACAGTTTTATAGAATAACGTAAGTAAGGCTTTGCATTTTCTTGCTATGCATTTTATCAACCTTAATACTAAAAAAAAAAAAAAAAAAACTCAAGGGGGGGGCTGTAGTTAAATGTAATTGCTGTTAAATACTGTATGTAAGTTTTGCAGTCTGCATCAGTTCAGCTCCCATGATAATATTTTGAATATTGCCTGCAGGGATATTTGCAACCAGCAAATAAAGCTACAGTATATACATAATTAGAGCAGTCAAACACTGCATTCCATTGCTCTCACGTTTTTTTTTAGTTTTTGCAATGTGCAATGTCCTATGCAATATGGTAGAAGTCAAAACTGGAAGCTGCTGCCTGGTTACCCACATACCAGGAAGTAGCTCTCTCATATTCTTACCGTGGCGTGGTCAACGTGTGGAACATTTCGGTCAGAATTTAGCAACATTGTGACACCACAGCATTTAAGCGAGAACAGGTGGAGTTCAGTTTTTAAGGTCAATGTTGTTTCACTCTCTCTGCTCATACACATGTGCATAAGCACCTACAGTAGGAAACACATGCAACATGTGACCTGAAATGGAACATTATTGGTGCCTGGGATATTAAATAAGTAAATAAAGATATAAAATGTTGTAAATGCACAGTGACCTTTATTTTTATCGTAGACTTTAAAGAGGCTAAATACACTTAGATTATAGTGGTGGGCTTTTCAAGTAGACATGTAGACAAACCCTTAATAAGACAAACACAGCCTTGGCATCATGTCTTAAGCTATACCAGACAAACAGTTCAGAGAAGATAAAAAAAAAATCAATCCACTCATCACCCTGTGTTTCATGTTTAGTCATCAATCATAACTTGGAAGCAGAAATCAGAAGCTCTTCATGTAACCAGAGACTAACACACGCATGTAAACACAGTCACTGTTTCTTTCAGGTGTGGCAAAGTGAGAGTCAGAAAGATCACCTAGACAGACAGTCTAGACAGGACCGCCAGGGTAAGTGTTACATTCTCTCTTTGTTGTCTATTAGTGTATACAATACCTGTCTGTCTTCTCCCAGTTTCCACCTATCATTCTTTCTTTCTGCAACTCCGATTTTTTTTTTCCTCTTATTGTCTGTGTCTCCATCTCTCTCTGTCTCTGTGTGCTTACAGCTGATTACATGAATAATTTACAGCATGTAAATCCTCAGCAGCTGCTCAGAGTTTGCTGTTTTGCCCTCCTTCGTTCGTCTCTCTCTTCTCTTTCAGGTTAACATGGGAGGATTTTTCTTAACCTTGTCACCTCTCCCTCCCTCTCTGTCTTCTTGTTTCTGTGCCCGGGGTTAAGCTCTCTCTCTCTCTCTGTCTCCTCTCTTTCTCTCTAATTACACAGCTCTTAGTTCTAGCCGTGAGTCTTCCCATGGGTTTGTATATCCTTATGTAAGGACTGGCTGAATGGCATTTTTTTTCTTATAATCATAGGTATTTTAAGTCCACAGTTATTTGTTATTAGATCACTGGTACACACAGATCCTATATGGCTCCAGATCCTCACTATCAAGATACTTATGTTGACTCAAAGCACATTGTGATTACAGTTCTTCAACAGCTGTGCCTTATGCACAACTGGGAAGATTTTCTCTCTGTCACTCCAGCTCTCAAATGCTGGAGTGGATCTCAGACTGTGCTGTCAAATTAGTTTTTTTCCTTTCTTTTTTTGGTCCTTTCAATCAAGTCCCTAGGTTGGACTCTAAGCATATTTTTTCATGGTCACGTAAAAGTAATTTCGTGTTGAAAAGAAAGAAAAAAATTAGTGGTTCCACACAAGGAAATCTATCAAAAAATAACATGAGGCTTATTCAAGGAAAAAAAAAGAGAGACAACGAAAGGGAAGCATTACCTTTGGCTCTGTTAAATAATTTCTTTTTCTCCATTCAGTTTCAATTGTTCGAAGTCAGGGCCAATCTCTCCAATATTATTGCTAATCTAACTTCAAAGGGTTGCAGTCATGTTAAAGCACTTTTTAATTGTGATAAGGAATATGCTTTCATGCTTAAACCCTTCTCCCCCTGTTCGTCTGGACAGAACCCATAAATATTGAGGCCTTTTTTTCATTGGCAATTAAAATTAGAATTGGTCACATTTTTCACTGTCAGCCATTTCCTTTGCACACAAAGACATGTGTGGGCCACACACACGCAGACATACACACATGCAGACACACACAGGACCACACTCCATGCACACACTACCATATGTGTGTATGCAGAAGCACCTACAGTATACCAAGAATATATGCCAAAGTTAATAACAGTTAACACAACAGCCTTTGCATGATGTCCTTTGGACATTTAAACCTCTGCAAAACTAAAAGGCTTTGCTAGTCTGATAGGGCTGATGATTCACCACAGGCTTCCCTGTTGTTCCTATGACACATGAGATGGAGGCTTGTATTGTCCAGAGATAACACAATAAGATGATTCTTGAGTGAATCACTGGCACCCTAGTGCTTTTGACATGAAACACTCTTGAGGCTTTGATATGTACTCAATGTGTTGAAGCAGTGAAGCAGAAAGATGTAATACTGTTGTGACAAAATTTATTTGGATAACAGTAAATTTCAAAGAATAAGAGTGGCATGAAAATGTATTGTTTGTTGCAGTTGTTGGGTAAATTGCCCATCTTTTTTGCTGAGAAATAATTCTCTTAAGTTGTCAAAGGCCTAGACTAACACAATGTCACCACAGGATTCGTAGCGAAAGCAGCATGTTAGCAGAGCAGCAGCAGCAGCTTCATTCATATGATGCATTCAGTTACAGTACTACTGTGTAGGTCACGTGCGTATTGGCCGTGCTCGGAGCACATGCAATCACTGTTGTTACGTGCCTAAAACGGAAGAAAATGAACTTGCCTGTGTTAGACAGCTGTATTGATTAAAATAGAAGCATATCTCTTCCATCACATTACAAAATTCAGGTGACACTGAGTTTAGAGTTAAAACCTAAGTCTGAAGAATTAACTGACACTGGCAATGCAAACAGAAGCAAGCAGCTCTGAGCAATTACCTATGTGCATATAGTGCAACTTCTCTTATCAACTTATCTTCTTACCACAGTCAGTTATGATATGAAAGCCATGTTTGACAAGGCGATTAAAACCACAGTTTTACCTAAGATTAGGTCTCTTACAGTTTGTTGCCACCCATACATTAATTATCATGTCATAGCAGACATGTGCTTAAGGCTAAGAGGTTGGTCATTGGATGGCCCCTCAATTCAACAGAAGAAAACTCCTCTGGTGACAAACAGTGTTAGTAACACTGCAGTCAGACTGACAGCTCTAGGCTTCAGTTGCAGTAGCTCTCACACTTCACCACAGCACAACTTTGCACTGCAGTCAGTCAGCAAAATTGTTCAAACTGAGTTTCTCACTGACAACACTTGGAGTGGGATTTGTTTCTAAGTTTGGAGGATGAACTATTAGTGACGGTGAGGGAACAGAAGAAGCTTGACTTCGGTTCGTTCCCCCTCACCTCAACTCACTACAGCGTGCCTTTAACACTGCAGTCAGTCTGGATATTGAGTTTTGGCTGACATGGCTGGGCTGGCTCACTGCTTGTTTAGCAGTCTGAGCCAAGCATATGCACGTACGGCTGTGTGTGTTTATGTGCATACGTGTCTGTGCTTGTGTTTCTGCAGGATTTGTGTGCATGTGTGTCAGTGCATGACTGTGTGTGTGCCCCTATATGCCTGCATGACCTGATTGTGTGTCTACAGTATATATCCTGGCACATAGTGAGTAGTGAGTGAGGGCTGTGAACCTTGGTGGGGTGTTTTTTTGGTTGTTGTGTAGTGTGGCCTCATTACCCAGGTGTTTACCCCCAACCACAGGAAGCGCTTGTCAGTGACGACTGTCTGCTGGCAAACATTGCCTGAGGGAAAGAAAGACAGGGAGGGAGGAAAAGTGAGAGGGAGAGAGGAAGGGAGACAGAGGGAGGGGGAGTCATAGAGACACAGCTTATCTATCTATCTATCTATCTATCTATCTATCTATCTATCTATCTATCTATCTATCTATCTACTATCTGTGTCTATGTACAGTGCATGTACAGTGCATGTGTGTGTATGTGTGTCAATGTGGTTGTGCCAGTCAAACCCTCACTGGCAGGTCATTGGGTTCCTCCACTCCTTCACCAGTGGAGGGAGGGAGGGAGAGAGGGAGGAAAGGAGAGGAGACATACAAGCTGTTGACAGGGATTTATGAGCTGATAGTGTCAGACTGCAAGCACAACAACAGTCTCCCTGTCTGTGCCTGTCTGCTCATAGAGAGAGAGACAGAGACTGACAGAAAGAATGGAAAGGGTGGGAGGGGGTATAGAGAGAGAGAGAGAGAGAGAGAGAGAGAGAGAGAGAGAGAGAGAGAGAGAGAGAGAGAGGCAACAAAATAAGTTAAAAAAGAAAGAGCAGAAGGTATAGGAAGACAGTGCAGGGAAAGAGGCAGGATGGGGATGTAATTCAAGTCTTTAGGGTTTTCTCTAATCTCTCCTGTCACAATGGCTTGCTCTTTGTCTTCCCACCTCCTCTCCTCTCCTCTCCTATCCTCTCCTTTACTCTCCTTTCCTCTCCTCTCCTCTCCTCTCCTCTCCTCTCCTCTCCTCTCCTCTCCTCTCCTCTCCTGTCCTCTCCTCTCCTCTCCTCTCATCTCCTCTCCTCTCCTCCTTCAATATCATCATTATATGAGCTTATTGGGTGACTGCCTTTATTTTTGTTTCTTTAGTCTCCTGAGTGGGAAATCATGTGTTCAATGTGTTTTTAATATAAACCAAACGCTATTACTGGTCTTGCGTGACCGTAGAAATGATGACAAGGACTGTTGTAAGATGACCATGCACGCATATAGTGGACAATAAAGTTTCCTCCACTGTATTGTTGTGTCACATTATAATTTCTCAAGTCTCAGATTGTATGTTTAAGATGATTTGATTAGATAGGGCTATTATAATTAACTGTGAACAATGAACTATTATACATTTTAGCACATTAGGCAATTGTTCTTTCTGTGTGTGTGTGTGTGTGTGTGTGTGTGTGTGTGTGTGTGTGTGTGTGTGTGTGTGTGTGTGTGTGTGTGTGTGTGTTCAGATTTGTCATGGTGAGTCACGACTGGAATGTTCACTGTTAGATGACACACGCTGATATAGTTGGCCTGTCTGACTGTCTGACATATGAGAGAAACAGTCTGGTGGGTAATTTTGTCTAATTGCTGTTCTAAGCATAATCCATAATATCTGTCTCTATTTAAGTTTGGTGACTCCTACTTTATATCCTGTTTTACAAGCCCAGCATGGGTCCTATTCATATGAGGCTGCAGATGTATAGTTGTTATATATTGTAGCTTTATTTTCCTCAACACACTTAATAGAGTTTGCAGATCATTATAAATTAAATTCTTGATATAGAACCACTTTGCTTACACTGACATTAAGAAATAGATGTGTTAAAGATGCAACTTGGAATTTGTAATTGGGACACAAATGTGTAACCCACTGTTGTCAAATGTTACTTATACAGTATATTTTCACATCTAAAGGCATATTGCGCATCTAGACAGTAAGCTTCTCTGACAAGACACTGACTTTCCATTTCGGATATTGCATATTAGTGCCTAAAATACCATGTCTTGTTAAATGTTATGATTGTCATAATAACAGTGATCCAGATGTGAAGTCTGACATGTTGGGAGACAGACAGCCTGACAGGGCAAGACACATATACCCGCTGGGGATAATATAGACTACTAGTGATTTACATGTCAGTTTCTGTTTAATGATATAGTATTAAAGAGTAGTGATTTATGAAGGCTTTTTCATTTCACATAGACACTCAGACTTGTTTCAGGATACAGCTACACTCTCCAACACCCTGAGTAAAGATCCCATGTTGAGTTTCAGTGTAATGCAAAGTGGCACAAGTAAAGTTGCAGCAATCTTTATTTGTATAGTGAAGGCAACATAAGGTAAATTTCAAGGCTTTCAGTCCCACTAGCAGCAGTGCAGGGGGCTATGGGTGGCAGTTTGACAGTTAAGGTTTGATTGTTTGGTCAGTTCACACCACTTAGGTCACGTAGGGTGAAAAGTGCAGCAAAACCTCTAGAGGCGTGCAGAGTCTTGAGTTACATTATATTAGCGCTTGGAGCAAAAGTTACCGTAAATGATTAGTCGTTTCAACACATTTTCATGCTGGCTGCAAGTTAAAGATAAGTGCATGTCAGTGAGTCATTTTGCAATAAAATTCAGCAATAAACTTTTCTTGTGCAAGTACCCCTTCCTGTGTCAACCACTGTGTACATCCCCTCTGCCTATAGTCTGATAAGTGTGCAAGAGATTTTAAATGATTATCGGTTAAATGCCACTTCAGTGGCACAGGCTCAGTTAGCCACATATGGTTTTGCCCAAAAGCAGTCTAAATCTGGTACACCTGGTGACCAGACTTATGTCAGACTCATCCTGAACACTGGCCCAAAGGTAGCCCCAGTCTGGTTAACTCAAGATGATCCTCAGCTCTAATTGGCCCAAGTCTGTACCCCCAAAACCTAGACAAATATTGCGGCCATATAAGGGCATCATGAGCCATAGGTGGCTTATATTTGTTCCCTCTGTTACCAGAACACATCTGAGTGTGCCGACACACTGAAATCTGTTTGACTCAGCTGGGTGCTTGATGAGCAAGAGCAAGTATACAGTGAATATATAAATACATTTGTGGTAATTTTAACAATATTTCAACTAGAAAATGCATTTCCTGTGGAAAATGCATGTGAATGATGATAGCTGAGATAAATCGCAAAACATTGCTGAAAATACAGAAATCTGCAGCAATTTTCTAAAATCTTGTAGCGCCACCTACAGGTGAATTTGTATCAAATGCTACAGACTTGTTGAACATCCCCATCTGTACAACTTTGCTGAATTTGGTTACCATGAATATTAAGAAATGTGGCAGTTAATAGGTAATATGGTGGTGTTCAACTAATGGCCACAAGGTGGGACTATTGGTGTCATTCTTCAATATGTCAGGCACATTCTCATGGATAATTTGTGTACCAGTGTAGAAATATCATGTTGTAATTTTACAGTAGCGCCCCCTGTGGGTATAATTGCATCAAATGTTACACCCTTGTACAGTGTGGATGTATGTTCAACATTTCCAAATTTGGTTGCAATCCAACTTAGCAGTGAAGAGTTATATCCCATGAAGTGTATCAGGCCACGCCTTCAAAATTTTGGTAACCAATTACAGACAAATGATAAGTGATACCCAAAGACAAACTCATATGTTTCATTTTGGGTCATCTAAATATGGTATGTAGAAAGTCTGATGAAGATTAGATGAATTATGTGCCAACAGAACCAAAATAATGCATTTAGCAAGAAATCCAAAAAGGCGGAAAATTTTTCCAGGTGCAAATGGGTGTGGCCTATATCAATTGAATCAGCATAATCTAAGGACAACACTGTGCAAATATTGTTTCGATACATGTCACAGTTCATGAGTTATTAGTCAAAAAGTAATACATGTAATAACTGACAAGGTGGTGGCACTGTTTTAATATTTTAAAAATTATATAAAATCACTGGAATACGCTAGGAAGGAGAAAAGTCATAGCAGAAATGTCCTTAAAGAACTGAAAATTTAATATTTGAATGGTTTCTGTAGCTGAAAGTGGTTCGCAATTGAAAAACATATGGAAGAATAATAAATAAAGCTTTGATGAACAATAGTTCTTATAAGAATTCACAACCATTTTAGCAATCCCTTTTCTGTCTATAATGACCTTTTTTTCTGATTTGTTGATTGTGTTTATATTTACTTGCATTCAAAGATATGTTTTTCTCTGTGTGTGTGTATAATGCAGATCAAACATGCAAGAGGATGGAGTAGAAAGATCAAGATGAAGAGAAGAACATGCTTGATGCATGTATATTTGTGACATGTAAGGTAACATCTTATTGTTTGTCATCTCCATTGTCATATAACTTCCTCAGTTGAAACTGAAATATTTAACTTTCAATATATTAACAACATCTGGTGGATCTGGAGCCCAACACAGTGTCTACACAGGCTGTGTAGTGAAAGCAGCACGATAGCGGAGCAGCAGCTGCAGCTCCCACATCACCCACGTTTTGGTAGCAATCAGACCCCAACACACAACCACTATACAGTAGTTACTTGTGTAAAATGGAAGAGAACAGACTTGAAGTGCAAAATTACGGACTGTGAAGAAGTTTGAAAATGCTGCTTTTTGTGTGCAAATCATGATAACTCTTGTTGGAAATTTTGTAAATATATTATCAAAAATATGAGTTTGTATGTATAGCTCTATAATGGCAATGGTATTTGCATGATACAAGAACACCACCATGTGTTTTACTATATGTCTGTGTGGTAGAAAAAAGCCTTTTTTTGTTCATGTTAACTGTTACATGAGAAGATGTTGCTCTTTGCAGTCTACATTTTGTTCCAGACTGCTGTACATGCTTTTCTTCAAGGGATCTTGATTTTTGCTAATGCTTTTCATGTATGTAGATTTGAAAAATGCAGTCAGAACAATGTTTCGCATCTAAGGATTCACATTGTGACACAGCTTTGACAACCCTAGTGTCTGGTACAATAACACATTCATGTACTGTACTGTATGTGCACTGTATCTGTTAAGAAGTAACGATCACAATTTGGTCGCAGGGGAAGAAAGACAGCATAAAGGACATGTACTCATACAATATGTAAAGCTCTGTGGAGAAATATGTCCAGACTGTAGGGCTCTCATGTGACAATATATGTACAACGATTCATTTTTATCATCGCAGCATAGATTATTAATGAATATTGTATTGTTCTGTGAAAAATCTAGGTAATATAATCTTGTATAAAAAAATTTAATGGTTACTCAACAGACTCATGGAAATGTGGGATTACACTTGTCATATGAGAATCTACCAGCAGTGTAGGAAAGGTGCAGTGTACAGAGTATCTCTTTCTCTTCAACATCAAGAGAAGAAGAAAATGTCTTTCTCTTCCACATGTGTGCTTTAAAGCCTTCTAAGTAGCTTAGAGATGAGTGGCTGGCTGCATGGTGCTGGAGTAATGATGGCTGCAGATGTATACTGTCTTTCTTCTACCCAGACGGTCTGACTTTGGCTCTTGAAAAAGCACCGTATTATCGATAGAATGGTGGTTTAATGACCCAATTTACACCTGGCATTAAAGTATCTGTATTTGGCAGATGTGTGTGGACTCGAGTCATGAATCTGGTGACTTCAAACTTGACTTGACAGAATCAGAAGACTGCAACTAGACTTTGACTTAAAAACCAGTGACTCTTGACTTGGACATTAGCTTTTTATGGTATGTTTTTGTAGTTTAATAAGACCAAGAGAGCATAGACTAACTCTATTGAAAAAAGTTCTAGCTGCTTCACATCAATTTCACTTGTTGAATCTCTCAGTTAAAACTTCATTTATTGAACAGCTGAATAATTTTGAATCAGAGCCTCCAGTATTTAGAGCAAGCCATCGTTGCCCATCATCATTTCATCTGTTACTCATCTCTTCATCAGGTTTTATATGAGTTTTGATCATTAAGTACACTGCCACTCAAAAATGAAGTGCTTCTACACTCTCTGCCAAGATCTCAGTTATTTGAGTTATTTTTAACTTTTGTTAAAAATGTTCAAATATGAAGACAAATAGATTCAATAAGAGATTAAAAACTAGATGATTAAACAATATCAAACCCTAGTCTCTGGAGTGATATCAAGGCACACCAGAAAATGTTGCTTTTAAATGTTTTAAAATGTCTTTAAAGTTATAAATACATTTTAGAAAAGCATTTATTATTTCAGTAAATTTACTATAAACCTGTAACTGTTAAGTTAAAAATTCTAAATGGCATTCAATTTGATGATGGTCGCATAATGAAATAATTGTTTAGGACTCAAACTACAAGTTCTAGGACTTGAACATGACTTGACACTTGTTGGAAACATTTGATTAGGAACTTCTTAGCTAAGATTTGAGACTTACTTGTGACTGGCAAAACAACGACTTTGTCCCACCTCTATCTGGATAATCTATCAGGTTAAAAAACATACAGAAAGCATTGTGATTGGAGAGTGATTAGGTTGGCCAAAACACACCTGGGGGAGGTTCTATTTTTAAAGATTTTTTTTCTGTACATTTGTTCATGACCTTTCCCTGATCTTAACCAAACATTAAGTTATCTAATGTTAACTATACCAAAATACAATTGCCATAACCACAGTATTTCCCTCACTTTAAGCATATTGTGGATGCCATTTGCAGATATTATAGAAAACGAGGATTTTTAAAACCTTGGTACTGAATATAAAATTATGTTGGCATTGAAGGTAACCCAGGGTTTTTCAGAATTGTCCAATTTTGACTTCCTTGTCTGAAAATACTGTTGGCAGATTTACATACTGTATTTGGTTACTGTATTTGGTTACCTCTTTTGAATATATTGGAATAGCCCAGATAATGTGAGATGACCTGACATAATTGAACCTTCAGAACTTTAAACTTTCAAACCAGCCATATGATATTTGTTATATACAGTAAGAAAATGGTTTTTCAACAAAATACCAGTGCTAAGTACCAAATATTAGAGCCGGGATAGCCCTAAAAAACTCCTGCAGGGATCAGTTTTTAGGCCTCCCTATCTGCCTGCTTCCATCTTTGTCTGTGGTTACTAACCCCAGTTACAGTGGTTAGACAGGGCCTCCCTATGTCTTACATGAACAGTTTATCACACTTCCTTTCCCTCTGCCCTGGGCCCCCAGTCAGTCTGTCAGACAGGAAAATCAAAGACTTTGGGACATACCATTACAGTGCAAATGGTATATTGCACTGTACAGCACATGCTGATGATAAATAACCTAAAAGTCTCACAAGTAAATAAAAAACAGGAAGTGGATCTGAGCCGGTTTTCTTTAACAGCCTTCACAAGTGGACATAGACTGTTTGAATTACTCATTGCATTGACTGAGGGTTAGTCAAAATGATGCTATACATATTGAATGGTATGGAATTGATTGGCAATTTGATGTCTGTGAATGCTATTTTGTTGGAACTGAATGGAATTGAATTTTATATAAAAATAAAGTATTTAATAAATCATTTGTGATTCAGTAGATTACACTGGCATTGCATGGATCTAAATGTCAGGTAAAGTGATTTCATTATTTCCTTGGGCAGTTTGTCATACCTTCTGTCAGTCTGGACTGGCTTTGGAGCTGTTCTGTCTGACATTGAGAAACAGGTTTACTAAGTGAGAGCAAAGCATAAAACAGCATGTGGTCTGTTTGTTATCGTGTCTCACCAAGTCTCGCTAAAGGAGAAGTCTCGTTTTGAAATCTGGCGAGAGGTGAGTTGTTGTTGAAATCAGCCAAAAATTCTGTACTCCAACACAACAAACTCCTCCTGGTACTCCTCTCTCCAACTCTGTCATGGATGAATATTCAGCTGATTTCGACAACAACTCACCTCTCGCCAGATTTCAAAACAAGACTTCTCCTTGAGTGAGACTTGGTGAGACACGACAAGAAACAGACCGGATCAAGCGAAAGGTAAAAAAAAACCCCAAAAAACATTTTATTTCTCTTGGTGGTCTTTTTCAGACACTTATAATAACAATCTCAGCCTGTCAGTGGCAAAAACAAGTACTTTTAGTGGATGTACATTGATGGGGTGCTATTGCCCCAAAGGATTATATTGCAGTCTGTTTCACGGCTGGCGGCTGCAGTGCTCTCATTCAGTACTGGACCAATTTCAAAAATTGTTGTCCCCAATAGTCACTTAGACACAAAAAGATGGGAAAATAGGATCCAGGTTGAAAAATACTGAAGTTTTCCTTTAAAACCCTATTCTACTTTTGAACTTGTAAAAGTGAATATTATTTTTCAAAATTGGTTATAAAAAACATCACGTCTACCACTGTGTAACTTCCATTTTACATCATCCTTCTGCTCTTCAGCGTCCATTTCCCCCCCTGCTTATTCACTTTAGCTGCAGGCTCTATGCTGTGCAAGACAACATACAACAAAAGACTTATTTGACACAGGCTGAAAAGTTAGAAAAGGGCTTCTCAAGCCATTACACAGCACAAGAAAAATAAGACTTTCTGGTTCCTATTTTTCCAACTTTCTGGAGGAAGTAATTTGATTAATTACATCAATTTTAGCACTCTACAAATAACTTACCTCAAAATACACTTTTTTTCAAAGGGTCTGCACCACAGGTTCTCCTCATGAGATGTGCAAATGCTTGTTTGCCAGGAGAAAATCTCACATCTGGACAGGCAAAAATGATGTTATCCGTACAGCTTAAAGGTGCAATATTCAGCCCCACTAGATATCAGCAAACAACAATTTGCTATGTAAAGATATAGTGAAATAATGGCATCCTGGGCAGAAGATGAAGTCACACTCCCTCTGTGTGTGTTGTAATCTGAGCCTCTCTGTTCTAGCCAGTCTGGCCGCCCGTGCATGTTAGTGCCTGTGAGTCGCTATGTGTTCTCTTGCGTCCATTTTCAACATGGCAGCTGTGTCACAAAGTTTCTCATATTACAGCTAAACAGTACGCTCGATTAAGATGAGAAATAGGCAATGCAATAACAGAGTCTTGATCCATATTCGATCAGCACTGCCTAGTTTGACAGTTTGATCTGAGTTTCGTAAGCTGTTGGTTCAGGGGCCACTTTTTTGACTAACTTTATCGAGTTTTGGTCTGAGATGCTGGTGCTATAGTGCAACATCTAGTGGGGTTGAATGTCGTATATTGCACCTTTAACCAGGGAGAAAGAGGAGGATGCAAGGATGAGCAGAGTTTAAGGGACGTTAAAGAAGAATTATTATTTTCATGGCTACACGTTAATGGTGTACAGTTTGACACCTCATTAATTAATAGGACTTTTGAAACAATTACGCTGTAAAATGCCACCATACATGTGTTATCCTCCACTTTTTAACTGCTATGACAGCAGCAACAGCAGCTCCTATTGTGTTTTCCCTCCTATGTACCTCAGCCAGGATGTGTATGAGCCTGCCAGCCGTTAACCCCACAGAGGAAGTGTGCAGGAAATGAGATCAGCCTTAAAGAGAGGTAACGCCTGCGCCTGAGCCACTGACACCAGACCAATAACTGTCACTCACTGCACCTGATACTGAGATACTAAAAATGCAGCAAATAACAGGAAGGTCAGAGTAGAATAGTATAGAATAGAATAGAATTGAATAGAATAGACTAGAATAGAATAGACAAATATGGTACAGCGGGAGCACAAAAGAGAAGAGCATGTAATTGTAAAAGCAGGATGGGATACTAGAATAATAATGAATATGGAATAAGAGTGAAACAACAGAAAACAGAACAGACAATGCAGAAATAACCAAGTACAATAGTGCAAGTAATGGTGGCAAAAAAAGCACAGCTCTTATGATCACTCTGTCGGAAAGACAGTTTCTGTTCGAAAAACTGTCAAAGAGTTAAAAATATCTTTGAAGGGTGGAGGTTGAATTCTTGCACTGTATGTGTAACTGTAACAGTATGAGGTACCCACGTTTCTTTGTGCTGCTACAGTACACAAGAATAGAATAGAATAGAATAGAAACAAACAATCTAGACCAAGCATTGCAGACAAGACCAGACTAGAACAAAACAGCCCAGCACTGTGCAGAAGAAAGTGTGTTCAGTACAGCATACAAGAGATTAAAGACAATATAAGAAAAGCACCACCCAAACTAAATATCAGACAAATTCTGTTTGAAAAAGATTGTTCAATAGCTAAAAATACCAGAAGGGTTGAGCCCAATTCAGTGGCTGTGTATGTGAAACTGTCACCATGCCCTGAACACATTCTCTTTACCATGATGAAAGACGCAGTCGGTAACTTCACTGAAGAAACCAGGCCTGACAGCAGTGTGTGCACGTGTGTGTGTGTGTGTGTGTGTGTGTGTGTATGTGTGTGTACATCTGTCGTGCATGTATACATGTATCTCAGTGTGTGCACAAGCAGCTGAATTTTCGCCTTCTGTACGATTGAAAAAAAAGTGTTTTTTATTTTTTTATATTTTAGGACAGCACACAGGAAGAATGATGAAACATTTACAGTGCCAGCTATCACCTACACCCAAGAACAAGAACTTTTTGATATAATACAAACACAACACTTGTTTTTTAGGCACAATACACGAGTAGGCCAAATACATGCTTGTTACATTGGATTTATGTTGTATTTGATGTGACTACATTGTTAAACCCTGGTATAAAATTTTGGTTGATTTTTTTAAGACCTCAGAACAGAATATAGATGAGCTTGATGAACACACTGACACTGCTCCACAAAGTAAATATATCATGAATATTCCAGGTGTCAATCACATTTTCATTTATTCTTCTGTCCTGGCTCTGATGTTTGGTGCCTTGAACTGCTCACTCATGATCTTGACATGTTAGTGGCACAAGAACATACATTTGCCACAATATTTATTTCTTTTACCATTGGATGTTTTCCTGGAAGCTGACTTCTACTCATCCGAATAGTAGATCTGTGGTGTCAGGTGTGCAGTCACTTAGGCTTTTAATGCTTCAGCAGCATTAAAACACTGAATGAGATGTATAAATGTTTTTCTGTCTGCAGATCTGACCATTTGTCAACAGAAAAAGGGGAGATGGACAATATTGCCTGAATAATGGGCAAAAAACTGACAAATGGCAAAATATGAAGGATAAAAAAAATGACTGTGACTGTTGACTTATCATGCCCCAAAAATATAATTTATGTATGATGGTGTTAATTTCCTTGTCTCATATTATGTGAATCAATGAATGACTGATGAAATGGGTAAATATATGAACAAATAAATGAATAAGTAATGAATTGATTAATCATTTAATTAGTTAAAACAAACCAAGCCAGTGTCAGAGACTGAATGTTCGAAAGCCTCATCGCCAGATTTGCATAATCAGACTTGTGCAGAAAGTGTTTTCTGACAAATGTAACCATGTTTTATACATAGCTATGCACATTTATTGTGCACATCTAAATTACATTTTGTATACTTTGTGAACCTGCAGATTTAAAAAAACTTACTGAACAATACTGACTGAATTAGAATATTTAATATTTTTAACATTTTGGTTAATATTGCATCAAAAAAGTCAACAGAGCTACTGTAAACCAAAAGAACTTACATAAATTAAAAAAAAAAAAGAACCATAAAATGAATGGATACACATTCATATAAATTTCATTCATTTCATCTCAGTTGCACAAAATGATCAATGCAAAACGTGACCCTTGGTTTCAAACCAGCAGTTTGATTTAATTGCAGTAAACTGACAGCATTTGGTAAACAGCTTATCCAGTAAAGTCTTAAATGGCTAAAGGGCATTATTTTACATGAGCAACCCATGTTCAAATGTTCATCAATTTAGTCCATGTTTGTTTATATATAAATATCTTATGCTTTGATGTTATTTAGGAATTATCAAGACAGAATACAGTGAGTGGGAAATCATGAGAATGATCTAAAACACATATACAATATACATACAATTTGCATGCCTATTTTTCACTTTAAATGCAAGGTCCAAGTGTCACTTACGCTGCATACTCTGCCGTTTCATTTGTTCTAGGAAACAAGGGCAAACTAATTTAGCAAAAACACAGTTGGCTGGCTGATGCAACACAGTGAAATTTGAGGAGCATTCATGCACAATAAACCACTTCTGTCAGACCACCTATGGAGCTGTGTGTATGTGCCTGAGTGTGTGCGCATGTGTACAAATCAATGTCAGTATTTTTGTGTACTGTACACTTGTGGGTGTCTGTGTGTGTACCTGCTACTGATACATAAGAAATAGAAGCTTCCTCTGTTGTTCACTCCTACAGCGCAGCCTGAAGGCAATTTTCATCACTACCTCTGTGTTGTTGCAGGTATCTATTGTGGCCCATTCCTGCCATGATGCTGAAATTTTGGTTCTGTGAGTTAAAATCCTGTAAATCACTCCACTTAACTGAAATCATGTAATTCAAAGTGAAGCCCATAATCAGCCTGTGCAGTTTAGCACAACTGCTGTTGCTCAGTTTTCACTATTTCTAAGTGAAAAACTCCATTGCTATTAGATGATTGCACTGCTTTTTGGGTATTTTGGCCCATCGGTCACCCAGTGTGTGACAAGAAGACTGGCACCAAAATCACCTCTCTGTTTTCAGGGGATTGCTTTGTCCATTGTGCACACTAACCAGAATAGTGAATAAAATGGCAATTTTATCAGCACTGTTGAAATGCCCCATCTGTGTGTTTCCTCAGTATTGTAAAAATAAGAATCTGATGGTGGCAGGCAAAAGGTTAAATATTATTTACACCTAATCAATACTGCAGAAACATCTTATGTTTAATATAATATTTGGAATCATGTCTTTGAATGCACTTAGTGTATGTTGCTTTGGACAAAAGCATCTACCAAATGAATGTAATACAATGTAAATTTTATTATGACACCAATAATGACATAGAGTCTGGTATAGTCTGAAATCACTTGGAAAATTAGACAAAATATATTATAAATATAATTATAAAAACACATGTGAAAGGTATGATTGTCTAGCAAACAGGTCCTCTGTGATGTCTGCTGTCTGCAGAGTTTAGGATGTACTTTCCTGAGCCAGCACACATAGGTGTTTGCCTGACACTCCTCCTGTAAGAATAAAAGGTCACTGTTTGAGTACTGAAAGTTATCACAATCCCTTGTAGTGTAACTTAATATTATTTGGCACCTGATCATAACAAGTCAAATTGCCTTAGCTGACATATGCTTCATTGCATTCATTTTGCTCATGACACATAATTGTTCACTTACATGTAGTAGTTTGTCTAGAAATGCAGCAATTCTTCAAAATCACAGAAATTAATTAAAAAAAAGAATAAAATCAACACAGTTTTTTTTTATCTGCAGTGGATGGGTCATTAATATGCATTATAACTTGAGTCTTGGTTGCAGCCTTTTGGCTAAAGATGGACTAAATCAATGGTCTGTAACTTACTTTGAGTTGTTCCTGAGCTGTTTCTGGGCCTCAACAGCCTGGCGATTGGCTTGGCTCAATGGAATGTTCATCTCATTCATGTCTCTTTCTCTCATCTTCTTGATCCTTACAGCATCTCATTGCTGCTCCTCACTGCAGAGTTCAGGGTGCTCTGCATGAAGTCGATCACCCTTTAGCTATTCCTCTTGATTTGTTCCATCTCCTTATCCTGCTCTGCCAACTTTCTGTCAGCCTTACTCCTGACCTTCATGGTCAGCTAAAGCAGAAACATCTAGAATCTTGGACTCCTCATGCTCGCGGGTATCCTATCAAGAAACTTTAAATATTGTGGACTGATTCAATAATTCAATCTGATGCATTAGGGGGACAATACCATACACAGGGTCCAATTGTTATGATTTACAGCATTTTATTACATTTTCTCAATAAAGATAATTCTTGAATGTTATTTTCAGATTGGTTTGTAGTGCAACTTCCAAGGTGTCATATTTGTCCTCCTGGATCTCAGTCTACAGCATTTTTAGCCCACTTGAGCTCATTGATGGTCATTCCATTTTCACCATCTGTTTTATCAATTCAGAGATTTTCTCTTCAGAAGAAAACACAAAGAACATAACCTATAGTTTGGGACAATATAATATAAGAGTGGACTCCCTCTGGTTTCACTGTTTACGAGCTGAATGCTCAAATAATTATAAATATACATATAAAAATGTATATAAAAATGGAAATATAAAGGTGTAACTGATTTGCATTGGAGCTGGTCTGAAGTTGAGGTTTTCCGTTTGGAGCCAAGACCTTCCACATAAGGAGTACAGTGTTGCCTTTCATGCTTTGGAAACATGCCCTGCTACCTTGGACCAAAGTGAACTCTAGCTTGCTGGAAACATGACTATTGCACACTTGGAATAATGTTAACTAGTTAAGCTAAATTGCGACTCACTGCGAGGCCCGGAAGTGGGGGTAGCAGCAGGCGGACTGTCAATCACAGCTGTTAATCAATGCCCACATGGCAGACATCAATGACTACTATACTTCAAATCTTACTAACAAAGCAAGAATTTCCAAAATGAAAACCAGCATACATACTAGAGGGCCCAAATTTAGCAGTTGAGACCATAATGAATCGTTGAAAAAAAAAATTACTGACTTCTTGATGCATTGAATGGGAGTCAACTGGCTACTGGAGCCAGGGATTTTTTTGAGCCAGTATCTAGTGGACATTGGTGGCATTGCACTTTAAAGTAAAGCTTGTAGGGGTATACTTAATATACAAACCAGTGTGAAAATGTGATTCTTGAATTAGTTAACTTAGGAGGTCACAAATTAAATACAATTGTGTTGTATTTGCTCAACCACTAGATTCCTGTGTTGAACTTGAACAGACAGTTATGTGCCAACCACATGCTTGATGCTGTAGGTTCTTGTTCTCCCTTCTCAAGGTCTCTAATTGACCTACAGCCTCCTAATAGGAGTTCTTCATTTTACAGAGCACAGTACTCACAGATCTGGCCTCCTTCTGGGCTGCCTCCAGCTCAGCTTGGCCCTTGTCATACGTGTGTTTCCAATCTGCTAGAATGTAATGTTATAAATATATCAGTGAAAAGTGAGTAATGACAGGAAAGCTCTTGGAAAGAAAGGGGACGGAGTTGGAAGCCTAGACTGGAGCCCGCAATACTGTAAGTACAGTGTAAGTATTTGCCTACTGAGCAACCATCCACCATTTGGTATTAAATAAGGTATCTATAGATTGTAATTTAGATTGCTAATAATATTTCTGTTACCTTTCATCAAAGATATTGTATCATGTTCAAATCTTCAAAAGTTTTTATATGCATTATGTATTTTCAAGTCTGTATGTATATTCTGGTGCCCTAATGGACTATCCTTGCATTATTTACATTTAAAAAAAACTCCTTATTTATCTTATACTGGTCCTTTATGCAGCCCCTCAGTTCAGCCTTGGTCTAACAAAGGTACTAGTAGGATTTGACTACTTTTTGTCCTTTACTTGAAATGGAAACTTCTCAAATACATCCTTACATGTTCAAGGCTGAATCTGATCCGGATTATGCGACTGGACATTGAGATCATCCCATGGAATAGCTTTAGCAACAAAGGCTGTGAAATGGTTGATCATTTGTGGGCATGCACAAACAATCTGATGTCATCATGAGGAGGAGGTAACTTTGCAAAGGTTGGTGCTAGATTGGTGCAGCCGGAAGGACAATTTGTGAAACTCTTACAAGATTTTAACCCTAACCTTAACCTTAACCTAACCCTAACCCTAATATTAACCCTAACCTTGCAAGAGTTTGTCCCTCCAGCTGATCAAACCTAGCATTTACCCTTTGCAAATGAAGCATCCAGAGCAGGCTGAAGCCCTGGCTTTGACTTGCAGGACAGAATTTTTACATATCTTCACCTCAAGTTTTGAAAGTTTGATTATGTTTAACATAGACATTCAGCATCGTAACAGTATAAAAATAACAGAAAATCACATAAAGCATGATATGTCCTCTTTGATGTATAGTTTTGCAAATGCAAGAGGTGAGACGATGTTCAATTAGGCTCTTTTTATCTTTTAATGATTGATGATAAGTGATAAAATTGATGTTTTATCTTCTGTCTCTATGCTTTTTCATTAAAGTATTTAATTCATATATATTGCATTTAATCAATATTCATTAATATACCATTAACTTTATCAAACTTTATCTAACTCTTGTCAAGATAAGTGGCCCCACTATCCGCTTTCTCCACATCACACATTAGATTTGATGTGATGGGACTTGTAATGTATGGCGTTGTGAGTCAGGTGTCTTTTCTTGAAGTGTGTTGAACTGGGGTAATAATGAAGTATAGGTATACACTTTGTGCCATGATGCATCACAGCAATAGTCAACATTCAGCAAGCACTGATGCTCAGACTATCAATGGCAGTCTGAATTTCACAGGGGAAATAGTCATTTGGTGTTAGAGCTCATTCTTTGGTGTATTCTCTGTGAGTCTCTAAGTATTTAGACAGTGACACATTGTTTGATGTTTTAATAACTTTGGATGTGAAATGACAGTAGTTATTTAATTGTTCACTCCATATGGCTGAATATAACCTTTAATTAAAGCTGCCAGTCTTTTACCTCATAATTACTATGTCATTTCATATTCAGTAAAGTAATAACAGCAGGGAGCCAAAACATCAAACAATGTGTCACAGCCTAAATCCGTATGGAGCTCAGCAAATTACTCTCCATCGACTTACATCTGTAGCAATGAACTCTTTGGTGTCATTAATGTGCTTGACAGTGATTTCACCCTGGATGATCATTGGATAGTTTTAAGAGATGTTAGAGAGCTCGGGTTTTTAGGAAATTAGAAGAAGAGATCCATGTCATTTTTCTACATCTTTTACTTCAGTGTATATAAGGAAGCATTTATACATAATTAAAAAGAGGCATTTGCAGAATATGGCATCTAGCTGAGAACGATGAACCAGAAGTAAGACCATGAATGCTCTCTTGTCACCTTCTCCCACATAAATAATTGTCCACTATTTGTAGTAAAGCAAACAAAATGTATAATATTAAAACTTTGTTGAAATTTTGTATCCCACTGATTATAGTACATCCTAGAGTGTATAACTTGGCACTTTTGCCAAGTACAGTATGCCACATATAGTTTTCTTTTGTGACTTTATGATGCATGTAAATGGGTTATATTCTGGAATTTAACCTACACATACCAATAAAATTCTGAGATACAGTTTCAAAAAATGGATACTGTATTCAAAGCATATTTTCACAAGTGTTACTTGTGTCTGGCGTATTATTGTCCAGCAGCTATAAGGTAAAGTAAATGTGATTTGTTTTGTTTAGAGGCTTATTTCACTTAACTTCACTGATCTGAAGAACTATCACGTTAAACTCTGGAAAAAAAAGTATTGTACCAGTAGCTTGTGGCTGGTAAGCAAGGAACTCAGACAGTCCATTATTTTTATTAGCTCAACCTTTTCAGTCACTTGCTCATGGTTTTTGCCAATATCACTGCTCTGTGTCAACAGCTGTACTGCCGATAACATTTAACACCACTACTGTCAAAGCAGAGGCTATCCTGTTAATACAGTGTCAACATAGTGATATATTGAAAGGGAATTAGGGAAGCTAATTTTGTTTGCAACTGCATGGCATTTGTAGCTATAAACACATCTTTTTTAAGGTTGCAGAGCACAGTGGAATTTTGGTGGTTTTATGGTTTGGTCACATACTAAATTCTTCCAACACTATGACCTCTATGTTGAGGCCATTGTAGTCGTTATTAATAATATCTCATCATAGATGTCTACCTTCATTTTGCAAGTGGTGGACTCTCCTGCCTAAACAAAGAGGTGTTGATGCCAGCACCAGACACTGGATGTGACATTTGTTCTAACATTCATGACCAGTTCCAAGAAACAGATTTACTGAAGTATCTGGATACCTTTTTATGAGTAAAACCAGGGACTCTGAAACATTAACAAATGTAAACCCTCTTCCTGAATTTACTCAACAAAGAACAACTCATAAAAACCTGCTTCTTGGAACAGGTCCCTGATGCCAGCCAATAAAAATTATCCACTGACCAGACTAGCCTGACGTGACAGGACGTGGTTGATTCATAGCCAACAGGGACTCTGGAATGTCCTACTTAATTTAGGTTAAGGGCCAATTTGGAGTTCAAAATACACTTGACTACAGCTGCTGTTGTTATAAAATTTCTGAGCCCCAGGTCAGTGTTGAATCATTATATTCCATTAGCTGAAATCAAGCACAAAAAAAGAAGATTTGCAGCATAATGTTTAGTCTTGAGGCATTTTTTCTATTCACAGAATAACATTATCTTACCAGGTATGGCAGGTCTGCCAAACAATAGGTGATTTCACACAAATAGTTTTGGTTTACCAAAAAACAAACAAACCTAATGAACTGTGTTCACTGAAATGTGCCATGTTCATGTCACATTATCACCTGCAGTATCAGATTATAATCTAGAAATTATACTATATTAGATTCTAAAATAGATTTTTTTTTTTTTGGTTTTGTGGTAGAATAAGTAGAAGTAAACCTGTGACTCATTTTAAAACCAAGACCTACATTGTTATGATAAAGGCCACACATTTAGCAAAGGAGTGTCTGATGTATTATGTATTGACTTCAAGAGAGACTAGATGGTATAAATAGAACCAGAGTGAGTGTGGATACCATTAGGTAAAATGCAAATGTCCAAAGGAGAAAAAAAACAAAACATTATGGAAAAATACTAACACTGTTATCCATCTAATATTCCAGATGTCGCCTGTGTATCATGGCCTTAGGAAACACACGTCTCCTGTTTGTTATCGACTAACTATCCACCAACTCCACCAAACACACTTGCTTGCATGTCCTCATAAACACACACAGGGTGCCAGGAAATAACCAAACCCCAAATAATACTGTAATTGTTCCTGGTTTCTCAGATGCTCTCTCCCTCTCTGTCTCTTACAATAAAAGCCTGTTTGACAGGCCAGTGCAGTATATGTGTGGCACAGGGGGGAGTCTTCAATTGCTGCTGAACACAAAATTGTATTATTGAAGGCTGCACCCACCACAGTGCCTTCTTATTCCTCCCCCTGTGTCTGTCCTTATATTAGAAATGTTTTCAGTTGCCAATAAAAGCATAATGCAGTCTTATACATGCAGCATTTGCAAGTGAATTGCGGTGCCCCATATTGCCTCTGATGGCAATCAGAAAAACATTGTGCTATGAGGGAAAGAATAGCCAGTCCAATATCCAGTGTGATTGTGCTGAATGTTATCTGATGGAGATGTTGGAAATAAAGGCATACTGTATGTAAACTGAATGCCATGCTGCTTGGCCATATGGGTAGCAATAAGATACAGGCATATGAAACAGCAGGAACAAATTATCCCTGAATTATAGCCACAACACTGCTTGCATGTGAAATCATAAGTAAATGGGACAAGCATATGATGTGGAATAAGTTAAGAGTGTGTTATATATGAAATATGGTTAAATTGTTTATGAAGGAATGCGTGTGGCATCCTTTGTATTGTCAGTGAACAGCATATCAATTCTCTTCCTCTCTGTCTCATTTGTGTCATTTCATTTTCATCCCAATCAAGCCTCCATTTCACATTTCATTCTTATCTCTCCGCTGCCTCAGCCTATCATTATTTCCCCTGTTTGTGTTTCTCAGTGTCTCCTACTCCCTTTATATTTTACTCTTGATCTCTCTCTCTCTCTGATTTATTTTCTTCACAGCATCTTTCTGTTTCATCTAGTGTTGTTCTCCCTTCTCCTCTTGCATTTTTTTCTCCCTATATGGTATATTTTGATTCCATTTTGCACAAGGCATGTTAGACATAGCAGGATCTCAGCTAATGCACCTTAATTGACACATAATATGAACTCAAATTACTCCTCCCCACATTTATTCTTCCAAATGCAACAAAATTACTTGCCCGCCACCCGTACCTGGGAACTTTCTTTGCTCCTCCCTGACATCTCCAATCCAGACAGTCGGATGACAGGTGTATATGCTGGCCAGCTAAAATAACAGCAAACATAGAACAGTGGAAGCAAGAAGAGGGAGAGTTGGAAGAAAACAGAGATGACAGGAATGAATTTAAAGAGGCAAATTGAGAGGAAAGAGAAATTGACTGAATTAGAATGAAGCAACAGAATAAAGAAAATAACTCAAGGAAAAATAAATAAAAAACTGAAGGAAATAGGTAAATTGGTGGAAAAATGATCACTACCCGGGTATCATAAAACCCTGTCAATAAATACTGTATTTAGGTTTTTAAGAAAGTCCAAATCCACACTGTCATACTGCCAGATATTCCAGGTGTTTTATTTCTATATTTGTAATGTAAACTTACACACAATAGAAACTGTTTTTGAGCTGGGATAATTATTCTCACAAATATTATGTGTTCTTTTGTTGTTTTTTTTTGTTTTTTTGTTTTTTTTACCTTTTTTAGGAACTAACTACTCAAAAGAACCTGAGGGAAAGCAAATATATTTAGAGGATTTAGTAAGAGGAAATATATTGCAATTCAATAAAAGATCTGTTGTAAAAAAAGGACAAAATGTAAAAACATAGAGCTACAACGAAAAGTAATGACGAAGAGAGAGAGAGAGAGAAAACCGATTGAGATCGACAGAAACATCAAGTAAAAAGAGCAATATGCTTGCAACAAAGCAGAGGAGGGTGAGAATTTTTGACTGATACTTGCAGATACTCCTAACTGAACCCGATGTATACTCCCTTTTTTCCTGCCTTCCTCTATCTAATGTGCTCCCTCCTTCTCACATCTGTTTTGACCCAGTAAACTCACCAGTGAACCTAAATCACTGTTTCTGATTTGCTGCCCATGTGCCAGTCAGTCATGTGACCACACACACCCCCTCTCTTGCAGCCCCGCCTTTTAAGCTGAAGATGCAGTTTTCTGTGAAAATTTGCAGGGATTTTGCTCTCCATGATGTGAGCGCTGTGCCTTTCCCTCGTGTCCTGTGATCCTCCTCTCTCAGTATACTCCCTCCTTACCCAAAAAAATCTGCCTCACTATTTCTTTGCTGGTCAACCCACTGATGAGGTGTGAAGGGGGATATCATAATTCAAACCACTAAATGATGTGCTGGAATATGAAAACAGGAGTATGACACTTAAGGAAAGAGGCTCAGGTTCAGTTATTAACAAATAAAAATGTGACTGGTGCAGCCACTGGTTGAAGCTGGCTCACTGTCTCCCTCTTTTGCCTCCTCTCACACTCTCTCTTTTTTCACCCTTTTTCAGTTCAGTATGATCAAGTGTTCACAAAAAAAGCTGAACTAACTCTGAAAAGAATACATCAAGGAAAGGATTTTAATCACTTATAAACTAGCTCAAGTTGATGAGCTTCTATGTTATAATATTTTATGTCATAATTATGTGCTACAAAATGAGATAGATGTTTAAATATCTATATATACATATTACTATATAGGTCTGATATTGTACCAATTTAAGACTTAATCAAAAAGAACTGAGCTATTGGAGAGTGAAACTTCTTTTGTTCCCTTTACATCCCTTTCAATCTGCCATCGAACGCAATTAGCATTTTGTTAAAGAACTCAAGAATAAAGAATAAATCAATTGGAAGAATGTTTAAATGCTTGTATTTTGTTTTTAGGTTTTTCTGTACTATATATAATTTATTCATTCATATATTCACTTGTTTCTTGTGGAAGTGGTTATATAAAAACTATGAAGAATATTTTATGTAAATGATATACCACGAAATCAGCATTCTGTGTGCATGTCAGTTTAGTAACGGCTGAACACACAACCAGCTCAACTCCATTTTCCCACAATGCAGTTGATTTTTGTCTCTACATCTCCCTCTTCATATACATTTTTCTTTCTTTCTTGCATTAATCCTGCATCACTTTACCCTCTCCTCTTCCATCTCATCCTCCTACTGTTTTCCCATGTTGTCATGTCCACAGCTGCAGCAGACCATAGCAATCCTCTCTCCTGTCCTCTCTCTGCCCTGGCCTGCAGTGGGAGGGCATTGGTTGAATTTCTGTTCTGTAATATGGTAACCCTGTACTGTAATACATATGTGACTATAGTACATGCAACCAATTCCCATTCATAATGATTTGTTTAATCCTTTTTTATTTTTGTCCAGTTTCCACTTATCCATTCCAGGTAAAGATAATATCATCCATCTGGATCTCTGCAAATGTTGCTCATGTGGCAGCCTCTCCTCTCTCTGTACATACTGTACATCACCTTCTTGTTATCTATTCTTTACAGAAAGCCTAAATGAGAAGGTAGCTCTTATCCCAGCAAAAACTGCTTTGCAAGCAACTTTTGACCCAGCAATAATACTTAATTCTTAATACTGTTGGCTTTGTTTCAAATCCTTATACAACACAGTAATAGCCATGACTAGGGGACATTTCTATGGGTTTGTTTTAAGTTCAGATGCTATCTTTCTTTATTTTCCTGTACTTTTCAGCAGTTAAACTGTGGCACAACATAACTGATCTGAATCTGGTAAATGAGGCTTGCAGCTCCAGCTGCTGACGAGGCCAGACACGCACAGAGAGGTCTGGTGTTGGAGCCCCAGGAAATCAAGGACTGGACATTGTCGCCATCATCATTAAAGTGCTGATCTAGGACTATGATACATGCACTGTGGCCAGCAAGTCCTCCAAATTAAACAACAAAATATGTCGCTGGTTTTCTGATATTGCGCCCCTATCGGCAGTTATTGGCAGGACGACTTTGCCTTCTGATGTGACAGTGATATGGTTAAGGTTTAGGTTTAGGCACAAAAACAATTTGTTGAGGGAAAGATCATTGTTTGGCTTAAAACAAGTACTTTGTTAAGGTTACTAAATGGAACTGTTAACTGGTTATGAAACAGTCCCAATTTAATACTGATGCCTCCATATGACCTACATAAGCAAACAAGACCATCAGTCACAGTTATTCTAAATGCCTGCCACCGGGTTGAATTCCCCACGAAATCAGATGAAATGATTTATGACACGCAGACCAGAAGAGTCTATGTTTACATTACATGTAGCATTGTAGCATGAGGGAGTACAAAGACATTACTGGGATAAGGAGAAGACATTTCTCTGTGTTTGATATTGTTAAAAGTAAAGTTAGACTTGTTGCTGGCCTCCTAACTCATTTTAAAAAAGAAGAGAGAAAAAGAGAGAGAGAACGTGAGTGAGCTGAGAGCATGAGAGAGAGAGAAGTGGTGGTTGAGCAAGTTAGAGAGTGAATGAAGAGAGGGAGGGGCAGTGTAACAAGAACAAAGGACTAAATCTGAGAAATAAACCATTATTTTCTGATTGTTGCACAGCAGTTACGTTCTAAAGCACAAATAAACACCCCCAAACCTAAACAAAACCCTGTGGGAAGGTGCTCCATTGCCGGATATGGTGTGAATGCAGCCTTACATGTAACCTAGGTTTATGAACGGTACTAAAACAAAAATTACTTTGCCTCACCATTGTCATATTACAGTTATTAATCTTACATAGCCACAAATAGGTACGTAAACAAATGCACATGCTAGCCAGATCTTTATGACACAAGGCAGTGGTGCTCATGGGAAATGCTTTATTCCGGGAAACACTACCAGTTTTGTCCACAGGGGCCACCAAAATCAACATACAATGAAAGTTCCTTGTAGTAACTATAAGGTTAGGGAAACATTGTAGTTTGGGTTGAAATTATTACTTCCTGCAAGTAAGGGGACCTTTGTTCAATGGTGATTTTAGGGGGTGTCCTGGGGTGACCATAGCCACCCCTTAAATCTCACTGGCCACCCCTGTGTCCACCCTAGATGTGATAGGTCGTTGACCAAGTTTATTTACACAATAAGGCAGGACAAACACTGGTCAATCAATGATGACACCTGATCAGCCGACATAGGGCCAGTTTGCCATTTCCTTCTACTACAGTAATGGTATGACTGAGGCTGTGAGAGCTGATGTCTAGTCAGCGTACTTTTGAGTCAGAAAAAAGCAGGTTTCGAAATTGAAAGTATGTGCTGGACATCAGGTAAAAGATTAAAATGGGGCTATTAAGGTGACAAAATATAGTAAACTCCTGTGACTGTTGTGGACATTGGTTTGGGGTCATATACAATCTGAATTTGAATATACAAGCGGGGCTGGGATGTGTATATGTGCAAGAGGCATTAGTGTTTCGCAATAGCAATTAGCATTAGCGATTAGCATAGTCTAATGTGTGTTGATAGATAGCATTAATGGCAATTTTGATACAAGAAAGCCCGCAAAATGTTTAGTTTGTTCACACTCACCACAGTAGTTTGCTCAGTTTTGTTTAATAACATTTTACTATGTCACGTAGATAATGTTATTTGTACTCAGGGTGTGTAAGAGCAAGGATATTGCTAGAATACAGGCAGTTAACCAGCCAAATTAAACCGATGGGCCTGTAGAGATGTAGATTGGAAAGTGAGGTGTAGCCTATTGTATTTCCCAGCCATTGTTAGACTGTCATGGTCATTCAGTAAACACAGTTCAAGGTGTAATGTGACGCTTTCAATCAGTTAAACTGAATAAGAGACATCTATGGAACATAAGAGAGTTTAACCCATGCAGATGAGAAAATATGTTTATGATTGTGTATGCTCCATGTTGTTTCTGTAATGTGTAGAAAATGTGCAGTTTACACATGTAGGTATTTGTAGCATTGTGTACAGGATGTTTAAAGTAAGTGAAATCCATTGAGGACTTTAAAGCAGGATGTAAGCTGAGGTTCACAGTTCAGAGATAGTAGAGCTGATGCAAGCTGAGTTAACACCACAATGATATGAATAACATTGCTGACAAATGTTTTAAATGTGTTTTGCACCGGCAACCCCTGTGTATAAATGTGTTGCGCCAGTTTGGACCAGGGCTTCATTCTGAACCTGTAACATATAAGATATTTACTCCACTACAGGAAAATAACATATTTACTCCACTACAGGAAAATGGCTCTTAGAAAATGTGTAGCCTGTGCTGAACAGAATTACTGATTGAAAATAGACATGTTTAAATAACCACTGCTTAGAGACTGTGATAGGTGGAAATGGAAAATGTAATGTACATAGAATAGAAAACTGAATAGAATGGTAACTTCATGTTAGTGCTGCTCTAGGTTGTAATATTAAATGTATTTGTTGTGGGTGGTCAGCATGGCACCTTTAGTTTAACACTGTATTATAAAATGTAAAAACAACAACCTGACCTTGAGCGCAAACATTAAAATGGATGAAAACATGAGTTTATCTGTGCATAGGCTGAAGGGATGTGATGCATTGAACATCCGTATTTACACATTTTGATCACCTGGCATTCATTAAGGTTCGCTATGCTGCGGCCACCCCACACTAGCTCTGTGTCCCATCTTGGCCACTCCAGTCAAAATGTCCTGGATACAGCACTGCCTTCGGTCTCATGATTACAATAACAAACATGTGCTTAAAGTTAGGGGATGATCATGATCCGCCTAAAACAGTTGACTCATGGTTGGAAACGGGAAACTAACAGAAATCACCCGTGTAAAAGTCTGATGTTTTAATTACTATGGCGGCTAGAGGGCTTTGTCACTTGAACGTAAACATATGTCGTTATCTGATTTTGTTGTTTTCCTTGGGAGGACAGTCTCACTGTGACATGCTTTACCCAAACTGAAATAATATTATTACACCAGATTGCTGTACATTATATAGTACACAGGGCTGGCTATTTGTGATGCTGTACGCACTTAGTTTTTCCACTAGAAAAGGTTTAGCAGGTAAAACCGTGGAAAAACATAAAGTGAATGTGCACTGTGTCAGGGTTACTACTTTTTCCTTGTTGCTTGCACAAGACAAAAGAATTATATGGGGAGATAAGGTTTTCCTAATGTTCCATGGTAATCTCTTGCAGCTACTGTGCAATGTTAATTTCCTTTACTTGGACATAAACTCTGTTGCATATGTTTAATGATGGAATATCAAACTGTCATTTATTACACAACTCAGATCTCTGACAACATTATCAAACTCTTAGATGTCATGAGCACAACAGCCAAATGAATGTTCACGTATTTCAACAGGAATCTCTATCCATTCTAATCATGTATGCCCTCTACAACCACTGTCTCCTCCCACCCTGCTTCTTTAGTTTGATGTAATCACGAGGCCCACAGAAGGACTATGAGAACTAGACTCTAGACGATGAATGATAACATTCATAAACTGAACATCTGACGTTAGCACTTTCCCCTCTATAATAAACAAGCTCTGTAATAGAACACCTCAACATACTAAAAATGTACCTGAAAGCAAGGCATGGATCAGAAATGTTTAGTCATGCAGTATCTTGATTTCACTGATATAAGTTGTTTGAAACAGGTGGTGAAATGTTTGTGCTATACCTAGTGTAGACTGCAACACAAAAGATGGGCAACATCACTGACTACAAGTAATTGCCTGACAAGATGATTTGATGATTATTTCCAAGAATTAGATAGCTATTGTTAACATATATGTATACATTGTATATTTATGTTTATGCATACATCATACTGATTTGGGAGATTGCAAGCACCAGAGGCTCAGTTCTCTAGTTGATTTCTGACCTCTACCTCTACCTTTCTGACCTCCACCTCTGTGGATGGTGGCTAAGGAACAGACTTATTTTTTACATTAAGACAAAGAAAGAGAGATGCAGAGGATGGCAAAGAAGAGGGAAAAAACAAAAACAGAGTAATGGAGATTGATAGATAGTGTTCTGAATGTGAGACAGATGCTCAGATGCAATAGGTTCTGCCCAAATATGATTACAGAGAATATTCAGTTTATATGATGAAGCACATGTCCACCTTGCTCACGCCTCTGTGTGATTTTCTGATACGAGAGATGACTGGTGGTGTTAATTGCATTTTAACACAGTGGGGTTTATCATGCTATTAATCATATAGATGCTGTCTTGGGTACTTTAGAACACAATGACAACTGAAAAAGACGATGTAAAAAATGACTCAGCTGACCTGAGCTTGTTAGGGTAAAGAAACCACCATGCACAAGTAGAGATGGAATCAAAAGTCAAAAATTGTACACTTCACTTCTGCTAGACTGAAGTAACTGAACATAGACACACACACACACACACACACACACACACACACACACACATACAAACACACACACACATTGCCTTTCCAAACTCTAGCCACATGAAAGCACAGCTGGATGTGTGTGTGTCTGTTTTGTATCATGCAGTTTAATTTTGCCATATGATGTCTGTCTTGCCCCAAGTCTTAAATTTAGATGTCCTGCCTTTTATTATATTGGCATTAATTATCAAAATGATAGGGATCTGATCCCTTGTGTTTGTTTGTGTGTGAATGCGGACGTATAAGTGTGTGTGTGTGTGTGTGTGTGTGTATGTGTGTGGGTGTGTGCGTGTGTGTGTGCACCTCCCTAATCTTGCTTAGTAAGAAGGTTGAAATGCTAATTATAAAGTGACTGTGTAGTCATTTGGGGATTAACTTCATATATCAGGCTGTTTATTGCGTGAGAGGGCTCTTCTAGCTGTCAGAACTTGAGGATCTCTACATTAACCAACCACTGAATTTTACCTAATTGCTACATTTTGTATATTGTTGTTTTGCATTTCTCACATACTTGTCTAGGTTTTGGGTTTCCACAGCAATGAGGGACTATTGTGATCTCCCATAATCATGGAAATGGTACATAAAAAAGGTGAAAAATAGTGAAAAAGCATTGTTCCCTTTTTCTGTTTCCACTGATAAGTTGCATTTTCCCTGCTGTAGATGCAAGTTCAGTGCACTGGTGTCTTACAATGTGATGTGTTGACCGAGACCAAACATATTTGCAATAACAACACAAAACAGATCATATTAATTGAACAGAAATTATAATCCTTAGCTGGGAGATTTTTTTTTTCTTTGATGTGATGCCTTGATCGAAGCTCTCACTCACTCTCTCTCTCTCTATCTCTTTTCTCTCGCATCTCCCACCTCTCTTTATCTCTATCGCTTTTACAATAAATAGTTCAGAGGCAGAACTCCAAGGGAAAGACCAGAGTCCTGTGCCCGCACACACACACACACACACACACACACACACACACACACACACACACAGACATGGGGAGCTCCGCTGTGTGCTGCTGTTTCCAGAGACTGGAGGGGGTTCTGGGAGCAAAAATAATGAGCTCATCAGTTCAGCCTGGAGGTGGTGTTGGGAACACACACACACACACACACACACACACACACACACACACACACACACACACACACACACACACACAGTCATGTTTCCATCACTTCAGAGGACATACATTGACTTACATTCATTTCCTGGAGACTTATCCTAACCTCAACCACAACCTCTACTTGCCTAAACCTAACCCTTAACATAAACCTAAACTTACCTCACTCAACTTTAAACCAAGTTTTCGCCCTAAAATGAATGATTTATGTTAAAGGAACTTGCTTTTTGTCCCCTTAAGGGAGTCGAATCCCCACAACATGGCTGTGTAAACAGATTTACGTCCCCACAACATGAGGAATACCTGGTAAACACACACACACACACATAATTTTTCTTTTTTCCCTCTTTCTATCCCATACACAGACACAGAGGCAATTACCACGATCCATGCTCAGTAGGATATTCCATCTCCCTCCAGCCGACTTCACCGTGACTCACTGTAAAGACTCTGGGCTGCTGAAGAGATTGCACCCCAGCCTCCCCACCCCCCTACCCCCTTTTGCCTTTTCCCTTTTCTTGTTCCAAAGAAACGTATGTAGTTCCAAAAGAGGAGCGCCAGCGTCTGTGCATATGTGTCAGAGTGTGTGCTCATTTGCCACAGTGGCTGTTTATATTAAAATGCCCAAATGTGTGTGTGTGTCTGCATGCATGCTGAGATCTGCTATTGTGCAGTACTCATGTGGAGCTTTGCATTTGCATCTGTGTGTATTAATTTACGTGTCCAGGCGGCAGGGATATTGTGTGTGTGCATGTCTGAACGCATGCAATATCTACACTATAGTTATGAGAGTGGAGGTGACAGAATGTTTTCAAGTGCTGTCTACAGGAAGCCATAGCATGTTTGTTTGAAGTGAGGATTATCATTTGAATGAACTGCATGAACCCTGAGTTAAAGCGAGGCAGTTGTAGAAACAGAGGTCATGAACTATGGGATTGAATAACTGTATTGGTTTTTCTGTGCTCCATGCTAAATAAAACATCAAGTGGGTGGTCTAAATCCATACAAATGGAGATGAAATATCCATAAAGAAGCCTATGATTTTCCCATTAACATATTGCTGTGAAATTAGTTGTAATGAAATGTTATAATGCTGAGGAAAAAAGGTTATTCCAACAAGTAGGGGAAAGCAAATACTTTAATGGGAAACAGGTCATATCACCATGGAGTACATTACTGAGCATTGCTGTTATTACTATCAATTTGACAAAGTGCAGTGTAAATGTTATAACTGAATCACTCGTTGCTTCTCCCAATGCATTCTGTGCATACAGTCAATGACATTAACACATCTTCACAGCCCTGTGTGTACAGTACAGTAATGCTACTGAGCTTCTACGTCTCTCAAACACTACTTAACTTTCAAAAGACAATACATTTGAAATAAACAATTGATTCCAGGTTAATAAACACATGGTGGTTTTTTAAAGCTCATTAATCATTCTCAGTCTTTGTTTGGTGCAGTTTTCTCATGTTGGTTTGATTGAGTCTTCTCAGTTGAAAAGAAGACAGCTATTTTCTTGTGGATTATTGATTCCATTTTCTCATCTGTTCTTCCTCTTGTCTCTACTGATCTTGCATTTTTGACTCCCCTTCATGTACAGACTCTTCTCCACCCTACACCTGCTAACCTCCTTCCCCTCCACCTCTTAATCCTTTTCTATCCCTCCTACCACCTCTATCTCCTCTCTTCCTCTATCCTTCAGGTGCCAGGTGTTTTCTGTCGTAATGATAGCCTGCTATGTGGTCTCACAGCTCTGGGTTATTAGATCCAATATCATTTCCGAAGCAATAAATGGGAGACAATACTTGTGTGTATTTTATTCTCTGTCTTTATTTTTTTCATTACTCCCAGAACGTATTAACAAGCTTACTTTTTATCCTTACAGGCTCAAGCTTAATTACATTCAGGGAAACGTCACTATCAGCCGTGGAGCAGAATAAGTAACGAAGGATTTTTTGATTAAGACCAAAGTTTCTGTTTTGAGTTTTATTTTTTATTAGCTAATATCTGTATTCTCTGTGATATCAGTCATGACTGGGAGCTGGGATGTATTTTTCAATAACCTCATACTCATATGGAAGGTTAAGCTCTCCAAATCCAGGATGGTGAATATTTAGCAAGCAAAATGTCACATAGGAATATGGCATTAACCTTTTGATATTGAAGTACTCATTATGCAAGTTATCAACATCAACTTTTCCCTCTCATATTGGACCTTCTGTATGTATATGTGTGTACATGTGTTCATGTGTGCTTTTTTGTGAGGATGGTCAGTATGCCTCATCATCAACTGCATCTTTTTTTCTCAACACATGCAAATACAAGCAGAAAAACAATTCTAACATGGTTCCACTTCACTTGGCTCAGTAATATTTACTTTATAAATTGAAGCTGCTGCTTTTTGAAAACAAAATTGTATTTCATAAATACTGTATGCAGCCTGACATAAACCATGCAACAGTCTTCTTGATTATATGTCATGTAGCTGTCATGCAACTGTTACTATACATGAGGCATAGGCACATGAGCAAGTCTGTTCAGGAAACAAGTATAGAAAAGCCAGCACTTTTAGATACTTTTGGCCACTTTTTAGTCAGATCTGGTCAAACCTCACCATGTAACTTCCCTCGAGACAGGGTCTGTGAGACAGAAGCTAGGTCAGAGGTCATTGATTGCAGATGAGAAGTATATCCACCCGACTTCCCATCCACAATTGCGTTGATTTTCTTTTTTTAATATGCACGCTATGTTTGGAATCCAGAGGATAAATGCAAACATCTGTCATTTCTGCTACTACTTTGCATAACAGCCCCAAAAGGCAGCAGGCAATAACAGTTTAATGGATTACGCATAATTTAATAACTTCACATAACGAAAAGGAATGTCACCAAATCAAGCACTAGTTTTAAATGTATTTAATAATAATGTTTTTTGGTTGGTCCAGCTTTGCTCTTAAACTACTAAGGGGAAACATGAGTATTTGGAACCGGGTGAGGATACAGATGCTAGGCTTTGAGTGAACAGAGAGCCAGAGAGTCTAAAACAAACGGAGCTATACCATAGTTTATTAGTTATTTGTACAGTTTGTACAAATACATCTCTTCAATAAACTGTGTACCTATTGTCCTGTTAGTGACCAAGCAAGAATTAGCGTGTTTGTTAACTGACAGTTAGCCGTTGCTGCTGGAATCCATGTTGACTGCTGTAAATCCAAACTGCTATTATTTGCAACAAACAAACAAACTATAAACTTTTCAGAGCCATATTCCAAACAGGTAATGAGTGTTTGATTCTCAAAACATATTTTCAGTGGAATATCCTTTTAAACTTCAATTTGTCACTTCTTATATACCAGTGAGAGTTCTTATAGGTGACTACACCTGAGACCAATGCAAGAATTTCATTTTGGCATGTGTGGTAAATCTATTCAGAATTCTGTGCTGTCACATTGAGAGATTCAGGTGAGTGTGCTCTTACAGTTAGATGTGTGTTGCTGTCTTTGAACAAAAAGCAGTCACATAAATAGACCACTTCTCTATTTAGAGAAGAACCTGTGAAATCTGATATTGATTACTGATATGGCAGGTACAGTATGGGTCAAACATAAAATCTCATACCTAGATCTTCTATGGACATGTATGGACATGGACGTGGACATTAATAAACCTGTTTTAAGAAAAGTCATGAATTGAGAGATGTAGGGATTTTATTCTAGCAGAGTTACATGCATTTGAAAACACCAGGGGGGTAAAAATGGCAGTTCTAGTGTGAACACTGCATGATGTCATCACTTAATAGAGATAGAAATGAGAATTTGAAGTGTGAGAAAAATTAAACATTAAAAGAGAAAGGATGGAAACTGTGGCAGTACAAATGTTACATGAGAAACAGACCAATAGAAAAAGAAAGAAAAATGGCTTTAATTATCGTAATGTAAACTCAGCCAGTTTTTAAATCCAAATGTGACCATGTGAAATTGATGCAGTGTTATAATTAATAAATAATTGTTCTACAGCCACATTTTAAAAGATGATTATTCTTGTAAATTCTTGAAAGTTATTGTTGTTCTGGCGGTTGTGTATATCTTGCAAATGCAAGGAGAATACCAAATAGGGATAGCATATTATCCTTGTTAAAGGCCTCCATGTTTCTCAGAAACCTTAATCATAATGTATTTATGTATGTGTGACAATAAGCGTTGATTATTTATGAATGGGTAACACAGATACTTTAACGACTGGTATAATACACTGTATACCATTACTGACTTCATTGAGGGCTGAATGACTGATGATTGTGTGATGACAAAAATGTCATTGTCATAGCTGATTATAGCCTTAAAGCCTTGCATACTGAAACCTTTTAAGCATTCATCTTAAATGCACTTAATATAGATTTGTACGGATATGGGTGATGTTGATCTGATGAATGCATGTGTCCTCATGGTAATAATGGTAAAGTAGAGCTGTACAGATTCAAAAAGAAGTGAATCTATCATTATAACAGCAGAGGTCTGTAAAACCTTGTATGTTCAGAAAGTGAGCTATTCACTTAGCTATTCATTACCCACTAACACAAACACACTTAACATTTTACAATGCTGTACAAAGATTTTGCTTGGTCCTTGAGTCATAAAACTTAATTAAACTAGATGTTGGAGAAATTGTCTGTGGTCATTAAGAGAACAAGACAAAAACTGAGATACAAGGTTTTTATATAAAACCGACAATGAAGAAAAAAAACACACAATCCATTCTGAAGCTTACTTTTCTTTTTTCATGAATACTGATGTGAACTACAATCCATTTGCAGCCGCACGTTCGCTCAGTCTGCAATTTATGATTCAAGCTGTAACTACCTCATTTGATCCCATCCTTGTTATGCTAATTTCCTCTCACAATGGTAGCAAATCAGTTTGATTTAACTGTGCAAACTGTGTGAGTAGAGGACTGTGTATGTGTGTGGCGTTTAGGAGGAGTGGGTGCTACCACAGTTGTGCTTGTGCGTCTGTATGAGTGAGCTTACATGCGTGTGTGTGTGTGTGTGTGTGTCAAACAGCATACAGTTGTCAGAGAAGTGAGAGGTGTTTTTGTGACAAAGCCAAAGCTCCCAATCTGCATTTTGATGTCATTAGCTTGCCACATCAAACTGCTTCAGTGGTACTTTAAACCCAGATTGTGTTTTCAAGAGCACTACACAGAATATGGAATGAAAGGCTTAAAAACCATCGAAAAGACCCTTATAATAAAATCATAAATTATTGTAGATATTAGTTGTTTAGTATATTTAGTATTGTTTTGTATATTTTGGGAATTGCTTTTCTAAAATCAGTATAGTGAGAAATTGGAAAATAAATATTTGCTTATTTGCTGTTAGTAATAACAACAAAATTTGCTGTTAGTGTAACCATGCACTGCACACACACACACACACACACACACACGACTTATCTTTACGTCACTGCGTTGTAAAATCAAAAAAAGTTATCTCATTGTTGGTCACCAGCTCAATCTTCAGACCTCTAATACCTGGCTAAGATTTACATTTGCCTTTCCCCGGCTCTGTCACTCTCTTTCCCTCTTTTGCTTCCTATGTACAGTACATCTTTTTATATTTTATTGTATGACAATACAGTGAGAGGTGGTTTTGGTCATTGGGCAATTTTTTGTTCTGATCAAATCACCTCCTTTCCTGCACAATTTGCAGGAAGTCATATTCAGGGAAATGGAACCACACATTTCAGTGTCACATGCTGTACAGTGTAACACAAAAGCTGAAAAATGTAAGTAAAGACAACAGGACAGTAAAGGGGAGACTGACACACATATAAACTCATATGGATGACTTCTGGAATGCAGCATGTGGTCTCAGTCCACAGAGGATGAGGCCTTTATGTGACCTCTACTAGAGAACAACACAATCAGCAAACTAGACACACACATGCACACACGCACACACACACACACACACACACACACACACACACACCTATTAACGTCTGAGTAACTAGAGGCTACTAGCCCATGGTGACCTTTGAACTCCAGTCCTTCAAAGTTGACCCTTAATGCTGTGAAAGACTTATCCCAACTCCTGTTCTAAGAGCTGTGTGGATTTGTGTGTGTGTGTGTGTGAGTGAGAGTAAGAGAGAGAGTGAGAAAGAGAGATAGAGAGAGAGAGAGAGAGAGAGAGAGAGAGAGAGGGAGAGAGAGAGAGAGAGAGAGAGAGAAAGAGTGAGTACAGGCAAATCTATATTATTCTTTCCTGCTGGAATCTCTGGAGCATGAGGCTGACGGAAAACAAACCAGAAAGACAGACAGTGATTGAGTTAGCAGAGGTGTAGAAGTGAGTCAGTGTTCTACAGCTGTGATTTTTTTTGAGCCAGTATTTCCTTATATAACTTGAGGAAATATGGATTGACAAAATACTTTGTACTTTTGATGAAATGCCCATTTTCTTTAGTGCTTATTGTTCCCACTGAATCAAGACCACCATTGGTCTTGTCATCAGCAATACAGCTCCAATGTTGCAATGTTTTGGAGCATATTTTCTGGATAGAGTTGTACAATGATGAAGGTGAACAGGTGAGCAGGTGTTGCATAACTCTGCTGTCCCAGACATCACTCACTTGATAACACACTGCTTATCCATTTTACACCTATTTATGCAGTTGTTGAACAGGAAACCTACCCATGTACAGACCAAGGACAAGGGGACAACTTGGGTTTTATCTTTGAGAATCTGACTGTTGGTCTATCAGTTCATCAAAGAAATTTCTGACAACACTGGGAAAGTGACAGCATTACTAACATGGATGGGGCAAAAAACATGAGCATGTTATTGCTCTATCAGTTAACTACAACTATCAGTTGAACATCCATCACAGTTTACATAACAACTTCCTGGTTCAACTTTCGCTTTTACCTCCACGTAAAGTGGTAGCTGATTTGGCTAAACTGTCGGTTTGTTTACAACCTGTATGATCAGTTTTTTTTTGTTTTGTTTTTTCCCACTGGAGCAATTTTTAGTGATTTTCTAGTAATCACAGCAATTAGTTGGTGAGTAGATTACAAGAAACAAACTATAATAAACTGTAGTTTACCTTTAAGCCTTACTTGCCAGTCAAAAGGTTGAATCTGGTGTTTCACTTTTTACGATAAATGGAGAAGCTCACCAGAGCTGTCCTCACAACACTGGGTGTCAAACACATCTGACTAGGCATCACACCAAGCGGCAAATACCACAGCTTGAGGCTGAAGCCAATGTGGCACCGATGGTTGCTAGATGCTGGCTCCAAAAAATCCTTGGTTCCACTTGACTCCCATTCAAAAGTGTCAACTGCTCTCTAGTAATATGACATCAGTCATTTTTTTTTCAATGAGTCATTATGGTTTCAATCAGTAAAATTCAGGCCCTCTGAGAAGTGTGCTGGTGGTCATTTTGGAAATTATTGCTCTGTTAGTAAGATTTGATCCTCAAATTTATAGGCTTTGCTGTCTGCTATGTGGGCGTTGATTCACAGCCGTGATGGACAGTTCGCTCACCTGCTGCCCTCCCGGGCTCCAGGACTTTCACTGAGTTGGACTAATCGTTGCAACCAACAGGTGACATCTCAGTGCGTCGATCTTTATACACAGTCTTTGGCATTACCATCTTCTATCAAAAGGACAGGAAAGATTGCTTCAGTGCTTCTGTACATGGATTAAAGTCTGCCACAAAAAAAGTATACATCAAATATTATCTTTCCCTGGCATCTCCTCTGCCACTGTGTCCCCACTTTGACATTGAAGTCACGGTAGTGGGTGCTCAGCAGTTGCTTAGAGTAGAGAATGGTGATTGAAAGTGTCCGATTGGAGCGTGACCCCTCTGGTCCTCCATGTGTATCAGCCTGACCTTAGCTGGCTCCTGATTTGCTGCTGCATGAGCAAAGTCCAGAGGATCCTGTCACCACCTTTCCTATTTCCAGGGATCTTCCTCTCAAGTGAAGAAGAGAGCTATTTGTTCTGCAACAAACTAATTTAGTAATATGGGACAAGGCGAGTGTTCATACTGTTCCATGGAATATTCATTCTCTCAATGTGCTTCACATTCTGGGCCTCACTCTCCAATCAATCAGTTTCTTTATTTCATCTGGATAATCCACCAAGTATTGATACTGCTTTTCAGGAAGTTGTGAGCGTATATACAGTATAAAGGATATTCTGCCATTCCATGATATCCAGGGAGGTCCATCAAAGGGTCCATCAACAATTTGCTGGCTTCACTCCACCACCATCAGCATGTAGACTCCAGAGGGATCCTGTCATATCTCCTGTCTTCATATGGGCCTACACTTTATGAAGATGCTTCACATCAATGGAGTCTAATTGCCAAAAATCTTTCTGTCACTAACATCAATAAATATTGCTATACACTTCCGATTGATCTCCCCTGACTGAAATGTGTCTCACAGCTTTTTTCCCCCTAGCATCTGTGCACTTATGAAGGTTCTAAATCAGGCCCAGTAAACCTGGTCACTTCACTCTGAACATTTTACTGTACACTGACTCCAGCAAGAAATGTGTTCTCTCACCCTGAAACTCAGGTTTAAGATATTTGTCTCACATGGGGGCCCAAGCACATCAGCACATCACTGCTGTTACCCACAAAACCCATTTTAGGTCCAGAGCCAAAGTCCAAGAACCAGTCTATTTGACAAATGGCAAAGAAATAAAGGAAAACTACTTTTGCAAATTACTTGTTAACTTTTGCATTCAGAGGTAAGATGCTGTTTTGTTTGTAATAAAGATATGGGCTGATAACGTTGTAATGAGCAAATCTTAGCTGTGAAATTAAGTTTGGGAATTCAAGGTTGAAATAAATACAACTGAAGCATTGGGAGGGATAGAGCACCAAGACTTGTTAATCCTTAAATCCTTAAAACCCTAAAGAAGGAAAAATATGATTTAACAAGGGCCATATTATTTTAACAAGCTTTCAGTTTAGTTGGACTGGTATTTATCCCAAAATCTATTCGGACTCTATCAGTATCTCTCTGTTTCCTTCACCTTAAATCTAACATGTTTCCTTTTTCCCCCTCCTCTATACTTCTCTGCCTCGCTCACTCTGTAAATCAATTTTAGGCTTGAGGCTGCTGTGCCTTGCAGGCATCTCTCTCTTTGATAGTGTTCCCATCGCAACTCTGAGTGTATGTGTGTGTGAGCACCCACCACAGCTGAACAGAGGAGCCAAGCCAGATTTCAAAATTCTTTGTAGGATTTTGGTTCAAACTCAGCCCTGTTGTAGCCAAACCAACAACTTAAACACACACACACGCACGCACACACAAAGACACACAAACAGCTCTACATCTCTATGCGCACAGGGCTTTGAACAATGGGGATGTGAAATTAGGAGTTTTGTTCTCCTGCTACACATGTGTAGGCTTAGCATTAAAGAGATAGACAGAGACAGACAGAAGGAGAGAAATAGAGAGAGAGTGCTTTGAAGGCAGATGTACCTAAAGGCAATGTCCTTCAAAGAGTTTGTTGCTCAAAGAATTTTGATGAAAAAGTGTTTACAGACAGACTGAGACGAGAGAGAAAATTATGCATAAACATGTGAGATGATGAGCTGATTCCCACATGTTGAAGTTTCTCATAGGTGCACACACACACACATACACATTCTGACCTTTCTCATGTGGCTTTATCAGTGGAGACAAATTGGGACGAGTCCAAGCTCAAACAGCATCTGTGAAAATGATTAAATTGTGATTAGAAAAAACTTTTGAAAAAAGGTTTGGGGAAACTTTTAAATGTCGTAATCGTTTCTGTCTGAAAATGGGTTAAGATTTGCTGCCATATCATTGATGTGTCCTCACTCGATGAATAACCTCAAACTGCCAATGGTTTTGCACAAAAGTCCCTATATATGTAAGAGTGTTCACTATTTGGAGTTCTTGAACTTAAGTACACTTTATATTTGAGTGTCAACTTTTTACATATACAACATTAGACTTCTGTCTGCCCTCTCTCTCATGCCTGTCTTTACTGTACTCTCTGTGAGCCACTAATGTAACTGAAGGAGAATGCACCACATACTCTTTTGTTAGAACAGCCTCTGTCTTTCCATCTGACTTGAGCATAATTCATACCCTCAGCTCATATATGCCACACAGTTGTCACTCAAGCACTGGTCCTCAAAAACAACTGGCTCCACCAGGTTGTGTGTGCATTGGAAAACTGCTGCGAATGCACCTCTGAAAGCCTTGCACTAAACCCTCTGTGCTATTCTAAACTGCAACTGTAAACAAATGTATGGAAACTCACTAATAACTGAGCATGGAATGTATCACATAAGCCAGCACTGTGGCCACCTGTCTTGCAAGTGATCCCAGACCTCACAGTGGGTCATGCTTGGTTAACTGTCTATGGCCCATCTCGTGTGGTATAGCTCCACCTGTTGACTGATGACTGAATAACTGGTGAATGGTTTACAGATGGACATAATATATAATACCCACACAGTAATACACAGTTCCATAATACGATTTTAAAATGTGATGCCACCTTAGCAACATTTTCAGTTGTCTTTTAAACTCCAGTGAAGACAGGAGACACTGTGAAATTATGTCTTCAATTCACTGAGACTCTCATTTGAGCTTTGTTGCACATGTATTAAAAAGCCTGGAGTCTGATTTTTAACCAACTAAAACAGAACATTCCCACACGTTTTCTTGTTTAAAAACCATGGTAAGATCAGATTGGATGTTTTGTGCTGTGTAAACTCATCTGAGGATAATGTGTGAGTCCAGTATGCTCACTCCCCTGACAGGAGTAACACCTCCGTTGTACACACTTAGTGTACACCACTGTGAAATAGCAAACACATTATTGCATCATCTAGATAACTAAGTAACCTCAATGTTAGATTTATATTTAAGATTTTAACAATATCTTAAAAATAGTAAGATACTGTATTTTGTCAGATTTTGTAGTCTGATTTTTTTAACAGAGATGTACAGGGTTTAAATTTTGTAATTTTGTAAAACATAATATATTATTGATTCTACCATCACCGTGGATTATACCTTTTCCTCTGCAATACACCAAACCAAACTATTATTCATTTTACTTGCAAAATAACATGGTCATTGAGAGGATCACCCTTGTACACACACATATAGGCAAAATTAACAACACTCTATTTTTAAAAGCCAAACTGGATTGGCTGACAAAGTACTCTGATTGTTTTTTCAACCTTTATTCCTTTTTGCCAGAGGTTTCCCTGAAGAGATGTGTCAGGCAGTGAGACAATGAGATACATTAAAGCTGCCATAAAATGGAAAGAACCACATGCTTCTGATGATTTTCTATTGAGATTATGAAATATGAACTTTGAAGTTGTAACATTAAGTCAAAGCATGACATCATGACATGCTCTGGCAGGCGCTGATGTCAGATTTTTTGCTCTGGTGTTTAAAGTGTGTGAGTCCCAGTGGGTGGAAGTGTTGATTTCACAAGATTGCCTGAATATAATAAGCTGATATATCTTTGAATAGACATGATCTTTTCCTTAAAATGTCATTCTAATGATATATTTTTTTCTCCTCTTTCATACCTTATACATAGGAGAATAACAGGGAGGTTTAGGAAGACAGAGAGGATATGCAACACAAGCTGTGATATATTTGCCATAATGCTGCACTACATGGCATGCATCTTAGCCTGGCAAACTAATGGGCTCTTCTTCAAATATCTTTCTTCAGTAACCTGGCCTGTATAATATCATCAATACATCTTATGATCCTTGAGAGGTCTCTTTAACAAGGACCTCTCAGAAAATGTGGTAGGCACTGAAATCCATGTGTTTGGAGCTCAATCTGTTTTACTGTCTCATTAGACCTACTGCTTTGTCAATGTTAAATACTCACAGATGAGTCTTATAATATATAAATATAAATTCTTATAGCTACTTAGACTACAGATATCAGGTAGCTAGTTCATAGTTGTTTTTTAACACATTAATTCTATATAAACTTGTAGGGGATTTCTGTTTGAATTATCACCCTTCTCTTCTTGATCATAATATGTATCAAATATACAATACCTAGACTATTTATAAAATAATACTTGTTGGTTTTTTTGCATTTTTACATGACTACCATACTTAAAATCAATAAACATAGAACAGTTTAGATTCTAGAGTATACAAAGGTTTCTCTGCAAAACATTCTTCTGTATGAAAACAAACATTTCCATGGAAAACATGCACTTGATTAAAAGCTTTCCAAGAGAAGTTAAGGTGGCTGTTTCCTATTTTCCCATACTGACTCATTAGGGCCCTGCTGCTTTATTAAAACTAAATACTCACAGATGAGTGAAAAGATGTTTCAACTGAACCATACTGTACCTTTATTAAGTGTTTTCAGTCAACAAGTCCTCCATATTAACTAATTAACTACAACACAACACACACAACATGCACTCCAGAATGACAAATAGAAGTGTTTTCTGAAGAAAAAGAAAGAAAGAAAGAAAAATAAATACCTTTTATGATGTGACAGGAAAAAGTCAGGGTTTGGGTTAAAATAAGTACTTTGTTAAGGTTGTTATGGTTACAATAATAACCAGGTGGTTAGGGGACAATCACGGTCATGGTTTAAAAACCAAACAATGGTGACTTGTGGCTGAGTACTGGAAACGACTGGACTCCCATGTTAAAGTCAGATGTTTTGCTCAATTTGTCTAATGTGTGTGAAATTTCATAATTGCACCGCAATTAACAACTACTGTAACAAAACTGAATAGAACTGACCAGAAATAACCAGTAACCATCTCCTTAGTTTTCTGTGCAGTATCTCTAAAATCATCTCACTTTTAAAAATAAAGCATATTTGAAATCAGTCATTTGAAATTTAAATGTGCTTTATGTGTGAAAACAGATTGTGAATCACCAAAGATACAAATAGAGTATGAAAAATGAGTTTTGTCAATAGTGGGGGCACAACTGAAGCTTAAAGGGAGGCTATTCAATAAATTTGGGGCCACAACAGCAAAGGGGCCTCATAGTGTTCAAGAACCTGTGTCCTCTAGGGTAGCTAAATCGCGGAGTGAAAACACTGAAGAAACTCTTGACTAAGCTGTACTTCTCGTTGTCTGAGAGCAAAATATAATATTTTCAACATATAGATCTTAATCACCCCACTGCAGTGTTTCATAACCTCATGTCTAAAGTCTTAAAGGCTGCAGCAGACCTCTTTATGATTCAGCTCCAAGCCTGCAGCTCTCAGCAAGACCCAGCAGGGTCAGAAACTATCAGTAGCCTGCTATAACTCATTCAGTTGTACAGATCTTTCTCTGTGTCTGTCTCAGGCTCACTCTTGTCTTGCATGCTCGCTTGCTTGTTATCTTTGTCTGACATAACAAAGACAAAACAGTCTTTCTATGCTATGCTTTTCAGTTTTCTTATCATGAATTTCAAATTGCATCTCTCATCAAAATTCTTATAAGATATAGAGGCTTTGTAAATGTCAGTTATGAATTCCAAAACTATATATAGATGAGCGTAAGTGATATTTATGCGGTAAGCATGTCTGTAAGCATAAGTAAAATATTTGTTCTCATGAACATGTTTTATGATGATTGAATGATGATTATTGAACTGCTTGATGTTAAACAGCTCAGTTTGTTTAAGCTATGGCAAAGCTTAGTACAACAGCCTTTGAGGCAGAAATATAACAACTCAAATGCAAGATGGAAAATTTAAACCCCTAATATTACTACATAGAATATGCCAAATCATAAGCTTGTATGTTTGAGGACCAAAACAACAAGGGTGAATGACAAGGACAGAATACAAGTGATGTAAAAAGAAAGCTTGTGCAAAAAAAAAAGTGAAACAGGGCCCATATTCCCACCTAACCAGGCCTCTGAAATTACATTAGAAAACATCAATATGAAAAAAATTACTGTAAACCACATGTTGATATGCATGAAGTCTCATTCCTCTCACACACTTTCACACACACACACACACACACACACACAGACACACACACACACACACACACACACACACACACACACACACACACACATAGACACAACACACAGTTACACTGGGGGGTGTTCAAGTTATCCAGATGTGGTGCTGTGTGCAATAGAAGGTCCAATGGGACAGAAAGGAATGTACAGTTGGCTCTGGACATACAGTGGGGCCTCTGTGCTGCTCAACTCTCCCCAGCCCTGTAGTGTGCAGATGGAAATACCTATGTTTGTGTGTGTGTGTGTGTGTGTGTGTGAACTGTATGTGCATGTATATGATTGCTTGCATGCATACACAGACAGACAACCCTTCTCTTTCATGTACACACACAAGCACACACATGTGCTCCTGCATATGACCCTTAGTGACTTGTGAAGGGATTAAAGCACAGCGTGGTTCTATGCTATGGCTGTCAACCTGTCCTCAGTCCCTAATATGCACACACACACACACACACACACAAACAGGTTTCATCCTGTCCTCCACCTCTATAACCTCCTCCACAGGCTTGCAGATGTTTCCTGAGAAGAAAAACTATGGGAACTAACGTTTGCACCTTGTTGTCTGAATTTCACTGCCCAGTTCACTGCTAAAATGTACCTGGAAGGAAAAGAAAGTCTGCATCAAAACCTTGTAGAGTTTCATTTTGGGATATTTCAACAACTGACCTTTATCTCTTCACAGTGAAAGACAAACATCTTGTGTTTGAGGGCAGAGCTATGTATTTAATTTCATTGCCAATCCTGGATATGGCATCATTGTGTTCTGTGATTGTTCATTAATTAGGTCCAGTTAGGTTATTTCCTGTGAAGTCCTTGTTTTGTGATGGAGGTTTGGAAAAAAAACCCTGAAAAAACAAACAAAAAAAAACAAAAAACAAAATTGACTTGACTTGAAACATAAGACATCCTTTTCTCCTTTAGTGTAACACATTCGTTGTCTGCACAAAGTTTATTCATATTATGTTTGAATGATTACTGCAGCAAATCTGTTGTAATTCTGCATCACAGCCAACAGTTCCATTCAGCTTCACACATGATGACGGTGCCACCTAGAGGTGTATTTGCATGTTCTTGATGAATAAGCCTCCACAGTCTGTGGCATGTATTGTATCATGCTGTGTTGTTTCCATAATAGTCTTCAACATCTAAGAATCAGACTTTGTTCGCTCTTTACATTATGGGATATATACATATACATAAGCATTAATATACTGTGTAAGTGCTTGATTAAATGCTGAAGCCTAATGATAAACTCTCCCGGTGGAAATTACGAAACAGACAGTAATAGGTATTTATTTTAATGTTGCATTCACGATCCAACATTTAAAATTGAAATTCAAATCTATATGAAAGTGAAACTGCTTGAAAACATGTACTTATTAAACACATCATGTGATGATTTCTGCTGTTTTTCTCAGTACTGTAAAAACATACCACACACCTAATTAACAAATTAGATGCTGTTGTCAGTATTAATGTTCATTTTAATTTTAGTGAATGGATAAATTATTTCTTTGTATCTTTGTATCTGTCTGCTTTCATTCCCTCTCTCTGTCTCTTTCTCTCAAATGCACACACACACACACACACACACACACACTCACACACACACACACACACACACACACACACACCTCGTCTTCCTTCACTGTCTCTCTGGGCTCCAGAGATAGGATGACCCTCCTAGTGTGTAACAATGTGTGTTAGCACTAACAGCACCTCCGGGGTAATAGAGAGGTTGCTCTTGTGTGTCTGTGTGTGTGATGTATGACGGAATATATTCGTGTGTGTGTGTGTGTGTGTGTGTGTGTGTGTGTGTGTGTGTGTGTGTGTGTGTTTTCATGCATCTCTTGGGGTACCCCAGCTGAAGCCAGCTGTATATCACAGCGGTCTCCCATGTGTAACTTCAAAGTCGCAGCACGCTCGGTTCAGGCTATTTATGACACAGTCACAGGAAGGACATATGTGTTTATGCTGGGCTTTGTGTAACAAAACCTGGACATATATAGAAATACTGCTCACCTTCCTACTGTCTCTATGTTCTTCCTTCAAGGATATCATGTCAGTAAGTTTTCTCAGCAAGTTTTGGATCTAAGAGGACTGCAGAGAAATCTCTCTGGCCCTGGACAGGAGACACATACATACTTGCCATGTGTCCTTCACACAAAAATAACCAAGCTTTGAAAAGTGTCTTACCACAGAGAATTTGACTCTGTTCATTGTGTTTTGATTTTGATTTTGATTTCTGCTTGAAACCTTTTTGACTGGGCTGACTTGGGAGAGGATGAGATGAACAACAGAGAGGACATAGAAAACTGGATAAAAAACATATGGAAGGGAAGAATCTGTAAATAAACATTACAGTGATTCTCATCTCCACAGACTACATTTCCAAAAGAATACAGGAACAGTTTTGCTCCCCATAGACAGTAACAGGAGTTGTGGTCCTCTGCTGCTTGTTTCTTCTTCGTCCTGTGTTTTGTTTACTTTGGTCGTGCTGGGTTTCAGTGAACTTGCCACCCACTGTTTCTACTTTAGTCCTTACATTCCTGTGACGATACTGCAATTAATGTTGAGAGCCAATTGCTAAGAAAAGAGTGTCACATTCAGTGGCAAGAGGGCAATGTGACGTGTGAAGATGACTGCAGCTTCCTTTTTTTTATAAGATACGAGGAATGCATGAGTGTTTAGGTTGGTGGTTGGGAGAAGGCCTGAATGTTTGGGGTTTTGAATGAATATGAATGCAAAATGTTAATTGACAACATATGCAGTTTGCTTTCCTAGAAAATACGCTTGTAGAAATACAATATCTGCTTGTGCAACTAAAGCATAATTGATGTTCATGTTTAGACACTGAGAGATGGTGGTCTTGGTTATGTTTTTTTACCAAGAAAATGTCAACACATAAGGCAGAATGCATTTCCTTTTTCAGTATTTAATGAAAATCAAAATCTTCCCCTTGCTTAAACAAAGTTTTTTAATAGCCTAAACCTAACTCCATGTGGGAGTTGGGTACAAAGTCTGAATGAAGCCCTTACTTGACTAGGTGAACATAATCCAAGCAGGCAGTAATTACATTTCCTTCAAAAGATATTTAGCTATAGTTTAAATTTAAATTCTAGGAGCCTGCATTATAGATATGATAAAAGCTCCCACAGGCAGCCAGTGGAATGGGTGGAACAGGAACTGGCTGACAATGAAGGATTTTGATATGCTGAAAACAAACCAGTGTTTTGGATGATTCACTACAGGGTTGAAGGGATGTTGAACTCAACTTCCTCATCCAGAATGACGTGCAGTGGTCACAACAGTGAAAAAAAAAGATTTGTAAAAAATATTACTTCAATATTACTCATTACAGAAAGAACTCTAGTCTTTTTTTCCACAAAAAGAGCTTTTTACATAAGCTGCAGCACGTTCATTCTTCAAGCATTTGCAAACTCTAAAATCTTACACACTATTCTCAAGCTCTCACATTCTCTCCCCCTCCCACCCTCTGTCTCTCCTTCTGTCTGTTCCTGTGCGACAGAGTCAGTAACACCACAGCAGGAGGTGAAAGAAAGAGAGCTGGAGGCAGGAAGAGAGAGGTGGAGGGAGGGAGAGGGTGCAAAAGTGCAGCACAGAATCACGCTTGACAGTAGAAGAGAGCAATGCGGAAACGTGTGACACCGCAAAAAGGAGAAGAAGGGAAAAAAAAAAATTGTGTCTGTGCATGTGTGACAGAGTAAGTCTATTCCAATAACTACATCCATGTTTGTGAGTCATTGTGTGAACATGTGTGTCTCTGTTTATTTGTGTGTGTATGTGTGCGCACCGAGTAGGGTGCCAGGCAGCAGCAGCTGGGAAGGCCTTCCTCTGTTCTCCTGTCATCAATAAATGATCAGAGTGGGCCATCTGGAGAGAGGGAACCACCAACCACCAGGACCTGGCACTGAACGAAAGACAGAGAGAAAGAAAGAGAACGTGAGGATAGATGGAGGGAGATGTAGCGTTGTAAAAAGAGGGAGATGGGACAGAAAGAGAGAGAAGGGGGAGAAAGGAGTGAATTCAAAAGGACACAGCAGGGTGATTAAGAAGAAAGGTGAGTAAAGAAGTGAATGGATGAGATGGGTGAAGCAGAGCGAGGAGTGGAGGAAAAGAGGACAGAGAGGACAAATGAAATATGAAGAAAGGAGACTGGATGAAAACAACATGCAGAGATAGACTGATACAGTACAGAGAAAAAAAGAAAAAAGGAAAGAGGTTCAAGTAACCGTGGTGCACAGAGATGAATGGAATGAGAATGTTGTGTTTTAGTGTTTAACCAAGGCCTCCAGAATAGCCATCCCTTGCTCTTTTATGTGACCAATCACAATGTAAACTTATTAACACTTTTTTTTATGAGTCTCCTTCCCTCTCACTTTGACTTTATGCTGATCTAATGAAGCATTGTTCAGTTTTGTCTTCCTCTATTTGTACCTATGCATTTTGAGAAATTTAAAATCAAGGTTGCTTGCTGCACTATGGAGAAATAAACAACAAATGAAATGGGCTAACACTGGCTTTAATCAACACTTACTCACTTAATACTTACCTAATCAATGCTTTTAGTTCTGTTTTTTAAGATTCAGCTAGCAGTTTCCAGTAAAGCACAATAGTGCGCAGGCAAACTCAATTTGAAACAAATAATAACCAAAGCAACATAACATGGTGATTCAAAATATAAGTAAAAAATAAAATATTATTACAACATGTTTACAGTACATGCCCTGTAGTGTTTTCTGTAAGATGTACACAGTTTTCAGGTTTACTAATCTAGCAGAGGTACTTGAAGTTTGTCTAAAACTGGTTTTGTCCACCCAAATAGTTGACAAACTACCACAGATGACACTTCATGTCTGGGCAACAACATTCAAAAACTTGAGTAACAAAAATACCATCTGTGGATGTGTGGTGAAAACTGGTTGTTCTCAGGAAAGCTGTTAAATGTCTGTACATGTGATGTGCTGTGTTGTTCAAATCCCTGTTTATGTGGATTTACAGTAATAAAGGGCCTCTCTAGTCCTTCAAAGACAAAAAAATGTTCTTTAGGAGTGAAAACCCCACAAAGAGGCAGAGAGAGCAACAAAGGATGGAGAGAAGGGGGCATAAGACTGAAAAAACAGAGGAAGACAGGAAATACAGAGAAGACGACAGGCAGGAGAGGATGCTGTAAGATGTCAGGAAGTGCTTAGGGCAACCTCCTGATGTTGAACCTATAGGCACATACACATGCTCACACTTACACTTACATACACACATACACACACACACACACACACACACACACACACACACACACACACACACACACACACAAGGACAATGGAGTTATTTTGATTTGTCTCTTTTCCTGAGCTAAAAAAGAACAAAATATTAAAGACAGTTTGAAGTGTTATCACTTAAATTACAATTTATCAGTGTGTTTTTAATCCTCTGTAGGGCTTTCTTTATTTCACTGATGCATTTAACTAGTTATTAAATTCATTAAATTTTACTTAACACTACATCCACCACTCATTTTTTTTCTTGTTCAAAGCAAAGCGATATTTATTTAGTAGGAGATGGTTTCTGGATTTATCTGGTTTCTCTGGCCTCAGAAAGGCTAAATATGTAAAATTAAATTCTCACCTAACCAAAGGCCGTAATCAGATTTTTATGGAGCTGCAGGGTGTATATTTGATTTTAAATGCCCACGTATTTTTATCCAGTCTTGATATTACTCATTCATAAATTTTCCATATTCACTTATTCCTGTTCAGGGTCACAGGAGGGCTGCTGGCTATCCCAGCATACACTGAGCGGAATGCAAGGAAACACATTCATGCACATTCACACTTGAGGGAAATTTAAAGTCTTCAGTTCACCTGACCTGCATCTTTTTGGACAGAGGGAGGAGACCTGTGCACCTGAAGTAAACCCATGCAAATGTTGCTGTCTGCATAGTGTCATTTCCCATGAACCCTCTGGTGCCTTGCAGATAATCTGGATCAACTCCAGCTATCAGAAACTGATTTCTAGCACCTGTTGAAAACTCTCTCTGGGCCTGACTTCATCTGTCCCTCCGCAGCCAGCAGATTATCTGCAGTCTTTTCAGCCTGCATGTTCTTTTCCCATCAGCTTTCATTGTCATAAATCTTGTTTTGCAAGTCATAGTTTCTTTGTGTCTCCTTTACATTGAATAGGGAGAACATAAAAACTTCAGAAAAAAGAATGTTCCAGGATCAGGATATCCCTGCTGTAAGGTGACAATCCTCTGCGACTGAGCCATTGTGGTGCTCTGAATGCTGATATGATTATAATGTAAAGTACATGTTTATCCTTCCTGGTTACTCTCCCAAAAAACTTTTACACTTCCCTTTCACCAGATATGAAGTACTGTCATATTCTCATAATGACCTCCTAGGTCCTAAGAAATCACACATACATATTAATTATTACATTGTCTACAGTTTAATAAAGACATTCTGTCCTGTAGAGTAGCATTTCTGTTTGACAATGATACCTCTAGATATTATGTTATTATGTAAAAAAAAAAAAAAGTCTTTTTATGTCCATCTTATCAAGCCATTCCAGTAATCTCTTAAGCAAGATCTGACACAGTGACAGCTCCTAAGCTACTTGTCATTCTTTGCTGTGTATGAATATGTGTGGCACACACAAATGTGTCCTTGAATTCTGCATGCGTGTGTGTGTGTGGTGCTTCAGAGGCACTTTTCCTGGAGAGAATTTTACTCATTAAAAGTAACTGAATGTGGTTGTTAAGCTTTGATTAGTTAGCTTACATTTATTTTTTTGTCCACAGATCTTTTTTTTTAATCTTTTCTGGTATCTGGCTAGGTGAAGAGTTACAGGTTCTTATTGCAGTTGCAATTGCAAGATAACCGTAAAACCCTCAATGTGCCTTTTTCACAGAATGTCACAGTTGGAAAAGAAAATGTGCAAATAATAAAATTACTGATTGCTGAATTCCATTTACAGCTGCTTTGGTTTCAGGGTCCTGGTATTGCGCATGCTGGCTCTGTCATACTGGCATGGTTTACTGGGACACTTGAAATATATCTTTTTCAGATATATGTCACAGCAGACATTTTGACAAGTCAAAGCAGGAAAAGCACATGTGCAATTAAAAACATTAAAGATCTCCAGACATGTTTTAAGACAAAGGCTTTCAATGTGGGAGGCGGGCCTCCCCACATGGCTCCAAACAGTTTCAGGGGAGGTTCAGTGAATGGAGATGAAAAAATATTACATTAGCTATTATATTAGTTATCAAAACGAGATCACAGAGAATAGTCTAAATGTGTGTGATTTGGTTAAAGAGATACGGCAGTTTTGGGGATTTTTACTGTTTTTCCCACTTTCTCAGAGTCAGAAACAAATAAATGCCTTCAGACAAACCTTTTTTATGTATTTGGTGTAGTCAGAAGTATGTCAAACAGCAATATCACACTATCTTGGTTCAATTATTGAGAGTCTATGGGATCAAATAACATAATCATGATCCCATAGGCATCCAGGAATTGAGCAAAACTAAGAAAGTAAACTAAATACTGTGTTTGTTTGTTTGTTTTGACAAAAGAAGTTAATATAATTACCTGGTTAAAATCCTTAAAATGACATTTACTCCTTCTCCTCATTGAAAAATCCTGAATCTATGAATATGCACATATTTTTTTATATCAGAGGTTACTGCTGTATGTTCACTGAAGGCTTCAGATTTCCACATCACACTTGTGTAAGTTAAATACTTGACCACGATTGACTCTAAACTAGATGTGATGTCACAAATCATGCTGGTAGGTACACGTGTTAAACTCAGATTTAGAGTGAGTACAGCGAAACATTCCCCCCTTCAGCAGATGAATGTTAAAACAGCTTTCTAGTGTCAAACTCTGCACATACGTCATTCTGCACAGTGAGGCTCAAACATCCAAGTGAACAACAAGCAAAACACATTTTTGAATTGAGGGGGACTTTAACAATGGCTGAATCCCATCTATTTGTTTCCAAATTGATGACCCTGGTATGTTGCATGATGGTTCACCAGTATGGTTAACATTCATTAAAGTCATCAGTTCCACCTGTGCTTTTCCTGCTATTACAAGTCAGAATGTCTGAAGTAAAAAATGCCTATATTCATAATGACAGCAAGCACGCTTTTGTGCTTTTGTGTTTCATCTTGCCATTATTATGTTTCACACAATTTAAAACTCAGTGGGCCCTATTTTAACAATCTAAAGCGCATGGTCTGAAGCGCATGGCTCAATTGCATTTAGGGTGTGTCCAAATCCACTGCCAGGCGCATGGTTCAAAGGGGTTGTCCATAGTCTCCTAATTAATCATGGGTGTGTTTTCAGCGTAACATGCAATAAACCAATCACAGTGTCATCTCTCATTCCCTTTAAGAGCCAGGTGTGCTTGCACCTTGGCGGATTGCTATTATAATGGCGCATTTTCCAAGTAGTAAGAAGGAGTGCTTCTCTGCAGAGGCAACGGGTCTGCTCGTGTGCAAAGTGAAAGTGCACGATCCATAACAAGCACAGTGCTCCTGGACCCTCCTGTGGTCAGCCACAGACCACCAGTTTAAGATCCTGTTCATTAATTTGTTGCAAATTTATCTTCGTTTGGTTTTCAAAAAGGTTGGAAAATGGAAACCTGATCACTGTACTCTCAAAAATGTTAAAGAATATTTGTTAAATATTGTTCAGAAATTAAATCATTCATTTTAATCATGTAAAGAATCATCAACACAGTTATCAGGACTTGATCAGCTCTCTGAGGTGCTGATCTGCTGCTGGCAGCAGCTAGAAGCTGTGCAGATTTATTTCCTTCATTAGTTTAATAACTGTTTCCACCTCATTTATTTCCTCATGTGTTCCTCATGTCATCATGTATTGATGCAGCAGGAAAGTCGATCTGTGTCTGTCCATTGTTGTCCACCTGTTTAAATACCTACATGTATTGCCACGATTTGGTCAAATAATCAAACAATTTAATCCGTCATTACTGCGATTAGTTAATTCTGATAAATATTATGACTAAGCATTATGACATGTATTTCTTAAAATATGTTAATATATACAATAATAATATTTCACATTGTAATCCTGTATTTGTTACCTTTTGCATGTTTGTGCGCTGCTGCGCATCCTATGTGTGTAACAAGCAGAGTGTATGTTGTGCACCCGCCTGTGTAGGTGCACATTACTGTCTTGATAATGTGCTCTTAAAATAACAATGTGCGATTGACTTTAGACCAGGTTTTTGTTGGTCAATAGCGCAATCGCTCTCTGCTGCCTCAAGATAGCAATGTGCTGACAATGCGCCTGACCACACCTTACTTTTAGACCAACACACCCATAGGCGCACTGATGGGCACAAGTGCCTTTGCTATTTTAACAACGTGGGCGCTGGATGAGAAAATGACAACTGCGTCGGTCTTAAAATAACAAAGACACCTGCGCTGTGCTTGGCATTACTTTGCGCCAGGCGTAAGATAGGGCCCAATATTTCAAGATTTTATAGCATGTGTAGTGTTGGAAGATTTATCTTTTCACAAGTGTTTTAATATTTTGACCAGTTTATGCTCAACACTAGCTAATGAGTTGTCTATCAAGCGAAATCTAAGCCCATCAACATGGGATTTTGTACCTTGCGCTTGAGTGGGAAGCAATGAGACTAGCTGCATACAGTATGAAAAGATGACAGTAATGTTTACGCCAGCAACGTCAAATGATTCCTAGATGTTATAAAAATAATTATTAATCAAGCAATATAGTTCACCATGTCTCAGCACCACCACTAACATTAAATACTGTATCTGTGTCTAATGTATGTAAGTAGTAAATAAACTTAATTTATAAAGCACCTTTTGAAACAAGAGTTACAAGGTGCTGTACAATAAAAACATTGAATAAAAATAAAAATAAAACCGAGAAACAGAAAATAACAGTATAAAGACATTAATACTGCACAGTGAGTAACAATACAGAAGCATTAAAACTGCACACAAGGCAAATACACATAGCAAAACAAAGTGCTTATGGAACAAGTGAGTTTTTAATAGCTTCTTAAAAATATTCACTGACTCTGCATTTTTTATAGCTAAGGCAAGATGGTTCCAGAGAGTGGGAGCTACAACTGCAAAAGCTTGGTCATCCTTAGTTTTTAGCCTCGATTTTGGGAAGAAGGCCTTGGTCAGAAGACATGAGGGATCTCAATGATTCCATTGTAGCCAAGGGACACAATAATTCCAAAATGTAAAGCGGGGCCAGCCCATGTAGTGCTTTATAGGTGATTAAGAGACTTTTAAAATCAGTTCTGCAGGTGATTGATTTCGTGTCCTACTGTAGGACTATAAGGACTATAATAAGGACTTCTGTTTTTTCAGGGTTAAACTGGAGGAAGTTATATGACATCCAGTCCTTGACAGCAGTTAAGCAGTCTTGCATTGTAGAGACATTTTGACAAGTCATTCAATTTGAAAGAGAGGTAGAGCTGTATATCGTCTGCATAACAATGATAAGAAATACACTTGAAATAACTAATTAAGAAACCAAGGGGAATCATATTAAGAAACCATAGGAGAATAGAGTGGTCAACAGTGTCAAAGGCTACATTCAGGTGAAGCAGCGACAGAACTGAGCACTCCCCAGCATCAACACACATCAGTCATTTGAAACCCTAAGAAGAGCAGTTTCAGGACTGTGCATCAGACGAAGGCAGGCAGGAGTTCATTACAAACTACTCTCTCCAAGACTTTCGAAATGAAGGGAAGTGTGGATATAGGTCTATAATTACTTGGAAGTGATGGGTCAAGGTTTGTTTTTTTAGGAATGGGTGAATAATAGCATGTTTGAAGTAATAAGGCACACAGCCAGAGCTAAGGGAGCTATTTACAAAGGAGAGTATGATTGGGCCTAAGGAGCAGAAAACATCTTTAAGAAGAGAGGTTGTAGAATATAGCCCAAACCCTTCTAGAGAATTTACTGAGTGAAGTGGAACCAACTCTATGAGTGAAAGGGCTTGGGCTTGGGCCAAGCAATGCAAGGACACCACGGGCCAGATGCATAAATGATGAGTACGCACAGAAACCATGCATACGCCATTTTCTGCACATAAACTGGTATTTATAAACAAAGAATGTGCTGTAAGAATGTACACACCTCATGCAGTCTTTAGACCAGGCATACATATCATATGTTTTTCTCGAGTGATCTGAGGGTGATGTGATGAGGTGCAGATGAAATATAAGGTGAGAGATGGAATCTTTTAGTAAGACTTCGTTCATTCTTTTAAGTTACATTAGTCAACATTTTATTTTGCTAGTGATATTCTTTTTATTTTATCCTTAGTTGTGTCACACCTTGTAAAGTCGATTTAAATATGAGCGCTACAAACTAATCATTGATTACATTTCTGAAATATCACTGCCGACGATGGTTTACAGGTCCATGTGATGAATTAATGACATGGACGGTATAAAGAGCTGCACAGCCATGCGTAATGGTCGTGCACAATGACAGCCGTTCTGCTGTTGGAGAACCTTGCTGGGGCAACACAATCGGTAAAACGACACTTCTTTTTTCCCCTTTGTTTCTTTGACAGTTGTACAGACTGGTGGAGCAAGCAGCAAACTGATATGAAAACGGCTGATTCAGGGCGTGTCTTCATCTATTTATGGCTAATTGTGGGAGTGGAAATGAGGCTCATGTAGGTGTGGCCAGTTCCTCAATGACTGAGATTTAGAACAGAACCATGCGTATACATGGCTTTATAAATCTGATGAAAAGACTGTGTATGCATATTTCCAGCTTTGTGCGTCCACACAGTTTTAGTCATGAATCTGCACAGAGTTTTATGCATCTGGCCCCAGGTGGGGTGCCATTCAATTAAATGTTTTGACAGTTACCAGAGCATTCACTCTGTATTAGCAGAAAGGCTTCATCCAGTCTCCATGGCAACAGAACCAGATTTATCAGTGGCCTTACATTTTTGGGGTTCAGTGTATACTGGAGGAAACAGGCTATTCAGCACATTGCATCATGTACTGTAGATTTACATCAGAAGCGTACAGCTTTTACAACCTATTTTTTCACAGTTTCCACAGCCTGTAGAAATAGTATGCAGATCATGTGTTAGCAAAAGGCAATGCAGTGAAAATATTGTTCATGTAATTTTGGCTTGATAAATCAAAATTATGAAATATTTCTGAGCCTAATTTGGGAGACGTATTCAGCCTCATTTAAAAATGATTAAAGTCATAAATATATAATTATTTTACATTAAAGGTATCTATATGAATTTATTTATTAATTGGTTGGATTTTCTGCAAAAAATCAACAGATGTGACATTTTTGTCCGCTCCCGAGTGCCTTGCCTCTCTCCTGCTAACGTCAACAAACGACTGGCATCTACCACAACAAAAATGGTGCTATCCAAGTAGAAATACCCTGCAGATATTAGCTCTCCTGCTAATGAGATATCTAGCTGCCTCCATGAACCACTACATATTTTACACCAAACACCCCTGCAATGACAAGTGGCCCACTTCTGAGCACACACACAGCTAAAATAACATTATTTCCTCAAAAAAGGAGCAGGAAACCATCTCCAGAGTGATAGCAGAACATAGCTTACCCCTTTTGTTTTTTCTGTTGGTAGTCCAGAGGTAGTAATAAGCACACATTTCTCAACAGCTGACTGACTGACTGGGATTGAGATGCTTTGCCGGAACACGGTGCAAAACACAATGTCAGAGATCTTTTATGTTCTTATAAGAAGTGTAAGTGAGGAAAGACATCACCTGCAATAGTCTCCCACTGCTGCTCAATCTGCGAGTGAGCATGCATGCGAATGTGAGCAACAGGATGCTGACTGCAGTTCATTTAACGACCACCGGTGTCACTAATGAGAATGAATTTCTGATTCCTACATACTGAACCTTTAATACCATATTATATATTCAATTGCCCATTACTGTATTATTTTATCTCTTTCATATGCATATTATATTATTTAATTTCATGTAAACACACATGGCCAGGTAAATCACATTACACTTTGCCATTGAAATGTGGATATTTGCTCCTGACATCTTCATTTTAACATAATAATTTTACAGTGGGCTACTTCTTACCCTGAAGTGAAAACACTAAATTAGGAATTCATATAAAACATCCTTCAGCTATACTTACCGACGAACCACTCTCTGAATGTGTGTCTGCATGCTTGTGTGTGTACATGTATGCTTAAATGCAGCCTTAATTCGAATATGCATGGTAATTTCAGATTTAATTTGCCTCTCTGTGTGACTAATTTGTGCTCCAATAAGTAGCATATGCCCCGGGCCACATAACCTAGCAATCCTTAAGTTCTAAATAAGCTTTCAGAATTCTTTGAATCTAAAAATGTATGCAATGATTAGCCATTTTAATTCAATTAACCTATTAGAGGTCAGTACAGACAAGCCAATGATAGGTGAGCCACACAGCACGCAACAAGCAATTACTGCAAGATCATGTGATTTGAGAGATAAATAGCAGCATTGTGTTGCCATTCTTCTAAAGTCTGATAATCCTATTTTTTTATTATTAAAAGGGCAAACACAGTAACTGAAGGCTGGACATGTAGTTGCCTTAAATATGTGCACCTGCCAGCATTAAGTAGGGCCAAACTTCCCTTAGAAACAGCCAGAATTTTTTTGAATTTACACTGCTGAAAAAAATATTCCTTAGATATTTTAGTTGATACTGAGTCAAAAGCATCAAGCAGTTGTCTTAGACTTTTCAGAAAAAAACATTAATTCTGCTAGACTTCCAAACTATGTTACGGTAAAGGTGCACCATTGGATGAAGAATTGAAGTCTATTCAAGAAATTGGAATGAACACAATTTGTCATTAGAGTCTAAATTAGAGTCCTATGCAACATGGTGCATTACTATTGTACTATATAGTCCAAACAAACAATAGGAAGATTGTGAGTCTTCCTATTGTTTGTTAGTATTGTTGTTAGTACTCTCTGTTTAATGGTCCAGTTCAGAGTCATATTCAAAATTCAACTTAGTCTTTAAAGCACTTTTTTAAAAATTCATCCTATTTATTCAAGGAAGTTTCACTGAGAGACAGACTCTCATTTTGCAGGAACGCCCTGACCACATTCACACAGTTACACACATTCACACCTGGAAGCTGCCCAGTACAACCAGTTCTGGCCTGCTGGCCACTGAGCAGCTCCACTGGAGCAGTTTGGGTTAAGGGCCTTGCTCAAGGGCACCTCAATGGTGGTAATGAGGGAAGGGCAAGCTTTTACTTTCCTCTCCAAGATTTATCCTGACAGCCCGGTGATTGAACCTGCGACCTTCTAGTCACAAGCCTGCTTTTCTTAATGGTTTGCACTTTAATGTGAAGCACATTGAGTTTACCTGTAATGAATTGTGTTACATAAATAAAATTGCCTTGCCCTGTCTAGGTCCTGTCTTTACTCTAAATATGTAACCTAGAGCTGTTAAAGTTTATGTAAAGCAATAATAAACATGTGTTCTTGTTTTTGAGTTTGTCACACCACAGAAAAATGTGTAATTAACCACCCAGCCAAATTTGAATGATTAAAAAAATCACCAAGTATATAAAATTAGGTTTCAAAATCATGGAAAAATAAGGAGTATTCTCTGCTCTGAAACGCTGGGGGCATGTCTGCTGAAGGCGCTGAAAGCACGGCCCAACTGAACAGCCTCTGAGTTAACAACGCTCATACCAACTACCAACAATTTTTACACTCTTATATAAAAATATATAATTTGAAATAGGCCTTGTTTTTAAGTGTAAGGAAAGCAACACAGATGATCAAAAATAAAGTAACATTAGGAGCCACTGTTTAATTCGACACATATTTTGTAGGTAAATGTGGACTTGTTTCAGTAAAAATGTAACTTAAATGACTAGTTAACAGAACGATCCATAACCAATCATCGTTATGTTAAATTGTAATTTTTTCAAAAGAGTTCAGTGCACTTAACATTAAGTCCTTGGTGGCTCCACTGTGGCAATCACCCCTGGAGCAATTGCCTCTCACACCATGCTTTTTGGTGAAGTGCTGCCTGACGAATACTCTCCCTCTCCCAGCACAGTTGGTGCTGAAGCTGCAGGCGGCGGCCACTCTGGGTCCATTGGCTCCACCCATCCTCCAGCTGAACAGCCCATGCTGAACCCAAAACTGCTGGTGGCTCCATCCATCAACAGCTGTTTCAGCTGGGTTTAAAATAACTCCTTGAGCGCTAACGTTGACCGAAAATGGCCCCATTCACCAGTAACAGTGGATTATCCAAAGTGAATCCTAGTTGTCTCCAATGAAAGTTTGTAAAACTACCTGGTGTAAAAATGATACTAATTATGAGTGTGTGCGCTCTAGTGTTTATATAGTGAGGGAGGGGTCATGCTAGTAACCCCTCTACGTCATTGAGCCACCATTTCACAAATTTTCGGCAATTATTTTCTAACATGTCTAACTTTAATATTTATTTTTTTATATTATTACTATCGTAATTAATCATCTAATTTTGCATGTGCAGTATGCAGACATTACAATATTTTGTACAATTGCAGGCACAATTCAACACACGCTTAATACACTGCAGCTGACTGCATACACTAGCTACTCACCAATCTAAAACCATAGTCACGTTTTTAGAAGTCAAAAATAGCCACAAGACCCTATATTTCCTAGTGTCACTTATGATGTGCCCAGTAATTATTGATTGATTTATTATAGACTTGTCATTTCATTGTGTATCTTTCACTGCATTTAAAATAAAGACAATGCGCTGCACCACCCTATTTCAAAGCAGTCTAATTGTGGCCATGTGTATATCAATATACAGACATGGTCAGTTTAAGTAATTTACTTTAATATTTTATATTTAGTTAAGCTCTTTTCAACAGTAGAAAATAATTCCCTGTCTTTCTACCACAGATATTTCCTCTCTCTCTCTTTCTCTCTATTTTAACTCACAGACACACACACACACACACTAGTCTGTCACTCATCCACCAGCAATGACATGATGAATTGTCTTCATCCCTTAGTCTCCAGATTGGGTAATACAAAGACAAGCCATGTCTATCCACTGGGGATGAGCTTCACATAATTTTTTCCTCTGTGGCTACTTAACCTGTCACTGCTGCTGTGTACTATGTGGGTGGAACAGTGTAAGGCATTTTAACCTTGTATTCAATTATGAGAGCCCATCACAGAGAGGGTGTAAGGTGTCTTGTAGAATTTCTTTAGACCCAATATTGGACTCAGAGGTACATCTGGGGCACAATGTAACAAAGCATATTCAGCATTGTTAAGCTCTCTTTGAACTACATTGAAAATACAATTAACATAACATTACTAATTCAAGCCAGCCTGTCTTATCGAGCTAGTAATAAGGTTAGCTTTCCAAACTAGTGATTTATCATGAAAGAGGTTTGTAAGAAATAAACAATGATGTGTAAATATTAACATGTATAATGAGCAATGTTTTTAATTTAAGATGAAATTAGATTGTAGGAAATCATTTTTTGTTTTGGCACAGGGCACAGAAAAAAAGGCAATTAAAATGGGGAGAGAGGGTATACTGTATGTCATACATACTATACTATATAATACTACTGTCACAGCCCGGCTCTAGACTGTAGCAAAACAGGGAAGTCACACGGGTATCAATTATAAAAAAGTAAATGTATTTAACACAAAGTACTCAAAACAAACAAAAGATAACAATGTGTAGGGTTAGTCTGTAAAATCAGTCATGTAGGTAGTGGATGAGTGAATGTATGCTGTGTGGGTATTGTATGGTGAAACAAAAGAAACAGAACCAAAAGCAACACAGGAATGTGTGGAGGAGAGAAGAGAGGATCTGAACTGGCCGCTTCTGACTTTATATTTGGGGCACACCGGGCCCAGATGTGTCCCATTCTGCTAATTAGCGTGCTCAGGAACCTGCTCCTGCAAACAAAGCACAGTAGCAATGAGCACAAAGCAGAGGGGCTGTCACACTACTATATAACTACTATATTACGCTACTTGAATATTTCTATGATTACTTAGCATACTACACTACTCAAACATTGGTACGTGCACCACAGAGAGCATTAACTATCAGGGTATTTTTTTTAATAGAACCTTTGTGGTCTTTCTGCTCACTGATATTTTTTATGTGAAGTTTTTATGTGTAATTTATACCATATACAAGTTATGTCATGTACCAATGTCCAACATGTAAAGAAAAGCATCGTGGCACTTATTGTTCTTACTATACTCTGAGTACAACATCTCTCTCATCATCCATCTCTCTTTGCTGTCTCCTCTTAAAACCATTTCAAGCAGTATGACACAATTTTATCTGATCAACTATAAAAACTTAGATCACATTGTACAACATCTGAAATCCTCCTCCTGCTGCCTTGATATTCTGCCTCCTGGCTTTTTCAAAAATGTTTCAAATTGCATGGACTCAGATCTTCCACAAATTGTCAACACATCTCTGCCATCATCAAGCCACACTTGAAAAAGAACAATCTAGACACTTCACTAATGAACAATTATAGGCCCATATAAAACCTGTTTTTAAGTAAAATCACTGAAAAAGCTGTTTTTCAACAGCTGAACAACTTCTTGGCGCTAGACAGCTGTTGTGATGTCTTCTAGTCAGGATTTCAACCACACCACAGCAATGAGACTGCTCTTGTTAAGGTCTTCAACAACATCCACTTAAACACAGACAGTGGCAGAATTTAAATTTTAGTATTATTGGATCTCGGTGCTGCATTCGACACAGTCACCAACAACATATTACTAGACAGACTGGAAAACTGGGTGGGACTTTCTGGCACAGTACTAAACTGGTTTGTACCCTACTTAAAGGATAGGGACTACTTTGTGTCTTTAGGTAATTACACATCTGAGCAGACATGCAGAGTTCCCCAAGGCTCCATTCTAGGGCCTCTTCTGTTCAATATCTATATGCTCCTGCTTGCTCAGATTATGGAAAACTACAAAATATGTTACCATAATTATGCAGACAACATAAATTTACATAACATATCACCAGGGGACTATGGTCCAATACAAGCACTAAGTAAGTGCATTGAAAAAATCAACGATTGCATGTGCTGTAATTTTCTTTAATTAAACAAAGATAAAGTAATTTTTTTGGAGCCAAGGAAGAATGGTTAAAAGTCAGCGCCCAGCTTCAGTCGATATTGTTAAAAACCACAAACCAAGCCAGAAATCTTGGTGTAGTCATAGACTCAGACCTGAATTTCAACAGCCACATTAAGACAATTACAAAGTCAGCCTACTATCACCTAAAGAATATATCAAGAATTAAAAGACTTATGTCTCAGCAGGATTTGGAAAAACTTGTCCATGCATTTGTCTTCAGCAGATTTGACTACTCTAAGAGTGTTTTTACATGTCTCCCTAAAAAAGTCAATCAGACAGCTACAGCTGATTCAGAATGCTGCTGCTTGAGTCCTCACTAAGACTAAGAAAGTGGATCATATCACTCCAGTTCTCAGATCTTTACACTAGCTTCCTGTCTGTCAACAAATTGATTTTAAAATACTATTGTTGGTTTACAAAACACTGAATGGTTTAGGGCCAAAATACATTTCTGATCTTCGGCCACATTATGAACCATCCAGACCTCTCAGGTTGTCTGGGACAGGTCTGCGTTCTGTTCCCAGAGTCAAAACTAAACATGGAGAAGCAGTGTTCAGTTTTTATGCACCACATATCTGGAAGAAACTCCCAGAAAACTGCAGGTCTGCTGCAACTCTCATTTCTTTTAAGTCATGGCTTAAGACTTTTCTGTTCACCACCGCCTTTTATTAAATCAAATTTGAGGGTTTTGATTAATATCTTACACTGCACTGTAACTTTTATTCTCCTGTTTTGTCTGTCTTATTCTATTTCAGCGGATTTTTTATTTCCAATTTAACACTTTTTAATTGTATTGAATATCTTTTTATATTGTCTTGTGTAGCTTTTATATTCTGTCTTGATGCTTTTTATGATTTATGTAAAGCACTTTGAATTTCCTTGTTGTTGAAATGTCTTCAATCTATTTTTCATAAACACACTTGAGAAACATGCCATATGCACCAGCAGAAGATCCTTCCATAGTGTATACAGTCATAAATCTCCTCACAGCAGGAGGGCCAACTGCACTGTATGCTTATTAGTGAGCGCATATCACCTCCATATTAAATTCATTATTAACTTAAACCCAGTGCCTCACAAACTATTTGTTAACTCTTGCAGCAGTGCCACTTGTCAGGTTTTGAGAAACTATTTGAACAATGAAGGATTCTTTTTTTTTTTTTCTCAGGGTGTTTTTTTTCTTCTTTCTGTCACCTTGCTGGTTGTGATAGCTGACAGAAAGCGTCAAGTTTTTGGGTATTCACATGTGCTGGAGACCACTTGCTGAGAGAGCTGTTACTGACAGCTTTACACACACGTACACACACACACACACACACACACACACACACACACATACACACACACGTACATACACACATACAGGCGCAAATACACACATCGACTGTGTGATGTAACCTTTACTCCTCCTTGTCAAGGAACAGTATTTTATATAAATGTTTATGCAGGGTATTGAGGGTTACCGCCACCTCCTGTTTTCACTTCTCTTTCAACAGAAAACAAAATCCATTTAGAGTAAAGCAAACTGCTTCATTCAGGTTTAGATGTATATTTCAGTCCTCTGTGTTCAGGGGTACTTTGTAGACTTTCACAATGCAGTCTTAAATTAAATATGTTTAAAACAAAGTCTGATAATGTACTTCCATTAAAAAAGGCTAAATTTGTCACAATACCCTGACTAACATATTATTTAAAACTGTAACCTATTTACTTTAGAAATCTTAGCCTCATAGGAGAGTATTTGCTTGAAAACCAACCATAGAAGACACCAGACATGAGCACCTCTCTTCCTCTTACAGTATACCCTTGTGCGCCATTTTTGTTTATTCCCCAAGTAAAACACACTCTGCTAACTAATTCTCTGTTGTTCTCTCTGCTTATAGGGTTAGGGTTAAGTATTTCAACACAGGACAATAGTTAGCCGTATACAATAGTTATACAGCAAGTCAGCATGTCAATATGGATTTTTTAGTCTTTTATAATTAGCTAGCAGTTTACCCCCAGAGCTTGTGTCATAGTTATCCATCAAGGATATCATAAACTGACATGTTGTGGCAAGCTTACAGTTGCCAACATTGCAGTTCATTCAACCCAACAACTAGAGAGGCAACCTGCAGGCTGCATGAGGAGTCTGTCCTGACAGCTTTGTGTGCTTCTAAGATGCCCAAAAGACAAGCTGCCTTTCCCTGCTGGAGTAACTTTATGGACACTTCCAATCTTCTGTAGTTTGATCAATCCTTGAGGCCAATGATGGGGCCTTTAATCTCTAGTGCAGGGTGTTATGGGTGATGAGGAGAACTTTCAAAGACTGTTTTCTTCTGTTTCTCCAGAATCATCACATAATATTGAGAATATTGGCAGCAGTAATCAACTCATTTTGGGAAAATTTCACACAGAGGTTGATTTTCTCTCAAGAGGGAATCCTTCAAGACAGAGAATAAAAAGTGAACATGCAAGTTATCAGCCAGATCTTGAAGATATACCTCCAGGCTGCCTTCATCTTTAGATTAGAAATTCACACCTAACATCCATTGTTCTTTCTCTGGCACACACCAATACTTCTTTGGGAGTGGATATGCTGAGACACTTGACAGACCCCCCACTCTAATAAACCTGAATCCCCAACTCTGGCCATGTTGAGAAAATGCAAACTCAGTGATTTCAATATCAGAATACTCACCCAGACCACTTGGTTTACACTTAAGTTTGCTATCTTTGGAGAAGGTAACTGTGCAGGTGGTCTGTGAGTGACAGACACCATCCATTGCAACAGCATTCCCTTGGGAGGTTTACTCTGTGGGGCTGTGAGAAAAGGACTGTGAGAGCTAAAACATTTCTATAATCTTTGAAAAACTGTGGAAGTTGAATTGATATCCACATCCCACAGCAACGCAGTACAGTCAATTAAAAATGTAACCAATTTAACTCAGCCTCATTCAGTAGAATATTTGAAATCCAAACATTAATGCAATCATATACAGTATCTCCATTAACCTTACCATTTCTATTATTTTACACTTTCGAAACTCTGTTGATGTCCTCATCCCTAAGCAATGCAGTACACACTGTAAATGTACAGAAGTGCTGTTCATCCTCTTCTCGACAACTGCTATAAGCCTACAGTTGGAGACAGTCACTGCCAGTTGTGTGTTGTCATTATTTTTTTCTTGTGAAATGAAAAGCTATTATTGCAATGAAAAAATGGCTTGATGCAGTATGGGGATAAGCATGCATTTTCTCTCAAGCCATGGTACCGCCATATTATTTTCAGCACACAATAATTGCTAAAGAAATGTGGTCTGTGATGTAAATGAGACAAAAATTAATAAATAAATAAAAATAACATATCTGTCTTTGCTATGGGCTTATTTTTAATAACTAATCCTTAATTGTGTACAGTACGTGTCTTTCATTTTCTTGATATTTAGCCGACCGTCTCAGGCTTGATGGTGCATGAAGACAGAGTAACAAGCACAATAATTCCCCCCCCTTCCTCTTTCTTTCTCATTCTTTATTTGCCGCGTACATTTTCACTGTTAAATGGAATTATGATCAAAGAGTTTGTGGCTGCGTATTGTGTGTCCTAACGTTAGTCACACATCAGTGAGTTGAATTTTGATCTGCCTGGAGCACCACAGACTAAAAAGCAAGGCAGACGGAGGGAGCAGTGAGGAAGTGGAGGAAGAGGAGGAGGGGGGCAACGAAAGCGAAAATAGGAAACATGGCAAAGAGCGAAAACAATGTACTCTGGTGCCAGGATCTTTTTATTTACTTATTTATTTAATTTATTTATTTATTTATTTATTTGTATATCACTGCCTCTCTCTACCTCTCTCTCTCTCTCTCTTGCCATCTCCTTTTCTCTCAGTTTCCCTTGAAGCATTTCAGTTAGAGCCTTGGCTACCACCAAGGGAATTGAGGATGTGTGTGGAGTAGTGGAGGGAGGGTAACAGACAGAGAGAAAGTGAGATGAAGAGAGAGGGAGAGAAGGAGAGTCATGGGTGGGTTGAATAATGAGGTAATGTAATAATGCTTGTCTTCTCTTTGTGATGACACTACTGAAATATCTCCCAACAAATGCTCAAATGTGCAAATTCCCCAGTGTCACATGTAAAAAAAAAAATCACAAAAAATGCCATTTTGTCAGCCTTAAGGAAATTCATATATTACAGTATATGTACTGTATATGTATATGCAGCCATATGTCTATTGATTTTTTTATTTAGATTTTTTTTTTTTTAGTTGAAGGTGCAGTCCTGAAAATTTAACATAACCTTTGGTCCTACAGTATTAGCAATTTTAACCATAATTATAAGTATAACTCCAATGAAGACACATTTCATATTATTACAACTGTATTTTTCTGTATCATCATTTATTATCTGTTCATACATCAGCCTCCACTACACCAAATAAGGGGACTTAAAGTAAATGTGTTACCAATTACACCTCTTCTTTAAGCTCTGCACACAATATACAATTCCATAAGCACCTGGTATCTAAGAATTTTCTTTTTATCATTAAATGAGAGATTACATAGCCTCCCACACTAGTGATACAGAGATGATGACAAACCACATAGCCTCTAAATGCAAAGATGGCAAACTAAAGCAGTTTTTTTCTGAATTTCTGTCAAGTGCACTCTGTTGAAGATATGAGATTTCTGTGGGGCACTGACGATATTCAAATCAACAGTGTCTATGTGTGTTTCATGATGAAAAAAAAAAACACCCCACGGCACAGTTGTCTGTAGGCCCAAGTTACACTTTTAGTTGAGTCACAAATGATCCTGTCACTGGCCCTTGGCCCTCTAGTCTAATTATTATTAGCCTTGCCTCTGGTTTCACAGTGCTGTTGCTCAGCGCTCAGTTGCAGTGAGACAGGGGTTGATATAATGCATCCACTAAACTCTCTAGTGTTAGTGTTACTATTGTATTGAATATGATGTTTGTCTCTCTACAGGGAACCTTTTGTGATTTGTTTCTGTTGTCCTTATTCTTGACAAGTTGCCTTAGTCACTGACATAGCAGATACTTGAAGTGTTCAGTTCCTCTCAAGCTTTTGTCTTTTGAGGCACTCAAGAGCTGATACATTACATCACCAAACCCAACACTGTCAGAGAGCTACTGCTTATAAAATAAAGGCTTGCTAAAAGGAGTTCTTTTCAGTAACTGTGATGAATAACAGTAGCCATCTTTTCATATCAGACTATTTTAACCAATTTCCAAATGCACAAATGTATGCAAGCATACACACACGCACACACATATCCACCACTTCACCTCTGCTTAACTCCCCCGACATTCTTTAGCCCCAAGAGGTTTGGCGTTGAACCCCTTGTGAACTCATTAGTGTGCAAATGCCTGTACAGTAGGCCTGTGTTTGTGCATGCATGTATTTGCATGTGTGCATGTGTGTATGTGAACTTATTACTGTCTACTGGCATTCCACAACTCTGCTGAGTGATGGAAATATATTTGAGAGATGGGGAAATGGTGCACTGTGTGTTCTTGTGTGTGTGACCATGACCCTCCCCAGGACCACTCCTCCATCTCTCTTCTCCAGAGGGTCTGGAGGTCTTGGCCTGGGGAAGATAATTGGGAGCCACAACACAGGCAGGGAAAGACAGAAATGCCAAGGCAGTCGTAGTTACCACTGCTCACAGGGGCCACATCACACATTCACAGCAACCCCACACCAAACAAAAGGAAAGCCATGGATGCAATCAATCAAGATAATTCAAAATAAAATAAAATAAATAATGAACATTTTGAACATTGCAGTCATTCTTTTTTCTCTTCTTCTCTTCTTCTCTTTGGGCAAAATAGATGTCTAGAGAGTTCTTTCTGTTTTTGAAATTTGAAGATAATCCATATCTGCAGATCAGCTAGACAAGTAACAAGTATAGGCCTAACTGCATCTTCAATCATCATTATGACCATCAAAACTGTATTGCAGCTACTTCGAGCAATGTCCTTGTTATTCATACTACCCTTTTGAGTAGCACAACCCATCCACAAGCAGGCACATATCCACTGCCTCATTGAAGCAGCACTGACCGGGCCAACCTTCAGTGACACAACTACAGTACAGCACACATGGGATCTACGTGTCTGTCCTAGAAGAAGAGAGTTCAGGGGTCTTGGCTTGGGGAAAATAATTGGGCAGCAGACAGACAGGACATAGTCAAGCCAGGCCAAATTTATCCAAGTAGCAGACAGACAGACATAAACTAGGCAGTTAGTAAGTCCAGTGAGGCCAAAGTAGCACTGCTTGGGCCAACCAGTATGTTGACATGTTTTCACACTCAGAACACACCAGGGTATACTGTATATGGGCTCTGCTGTGAGATAGAGATATGAAACTACTCTGAGGGGGGCTGGCCTTTCTATCAGTTGCCTATCACTCAGTTTTGTACAAAAATCCAGAAAAAAAAGCTTTTAATGAAACAAAAGTAAAGTACTGTTTTGTATGTTTGACTTAAAATATGACTTAATATGACAGCTAAGAGTTAAGTTAAATAACTATCAACATGCAAAAATAAAGGAACACCTCTATGATCTTCTTTCCTGAGCAGCCTGAGGAAAATAACTGGAAGGAAAATGTATTTTCAACAAAATTGTGAGGCAATTCTCAACACAGACAGTCAAAAACTGGCCAGAAGGGAGACTGACAGTATTGTCATGGAAATAAGTGCAGCTTCATTTATGAATGGCTGAAAGAAACCCTAAAATTGGAATGTTTAACACAGTCTTATTGAATTTTAAGGCAGGTAATGTTTTGTCAAGGCAGCAAGTCTTTATTCCATGTCCTGTGCACCAAATCCATGTTTACTGCCCTTATACTGCAAAAGAGAAAATATATTTGAAAGTGCAACATTACTTATTTCCCTTTTAAAAACACCCAGTATATTCATATACAGTAGAGGATTAATGAAAGTCATTAAGAGTCTCCTTATTTAGATTCTGTGGCCCAAAGCCAGTGTGCAAGCATCCCAGCCAAAACAGCAGTAACTGACCAAGCCATGCTGCCAGATGATATGCCCTCACCATGCCTTCACATCCAGAACACGCTGGGGATCTATGGGGACAGCTGGGGCAGACAAGGTGAGAGCCTCAATTCTCAGTGCTGAGAGAGATACAGTAATTGGTCAACAGACAGATACAGACTGCATTACCTGCTCAACAGTTTCATCTGGGGTACTGTTACTGTTGAAGAAGAACCTCACTATGCATTTGTAGTACTGCATCAATCCTGCATTAAACTTTAGAGACACACTGAGAATCCTGCACAGAAAAATCTATAGTAACTAGAAGTTAATATAAGCTGACTAAAGGCAGATCATTTTAAGTGTTGTTATCAGCTAACATCTCCAAGTGTTGAAGATGTGTTTATTGTCTTTCAGACTCTTTTTTGATTTGGACCTCTTGCAAGAACACTTGATACTGTTGCATGTGTTTCTTCTTAATTAGAAAAGCTTGGGGGATTTGGGCCAGGTTTGAGACAGTGCATGTGCACATGAGTGCGTACAAGAGTATAAGTGTGTGTAGTGTGTGTGTTGGGTTAGTGTGTGTGTGTTGTTGGCCCCAGGGAGCCGGGCTCAGACCAAATTACCTGTCAGGGGTTGACATCACCTACCCCGCAGCCAACCATACACAGAGGACAACTGGGCCCTGCTCTAAGGCTCCTGTGAACTGTCAGCTCAACTAGCCTCTCCTTCGTTCTCTCTCCCTCTTTCTGACTATCTGCTTTCTTTCTGTCTTCCTTTCTTTCTTTCTTGAAAGTCAGGTTAGTCTCTGACAAAAAAGGTACCCAATGTCTCCCTCTGGTGCTAGTTACTATTGCAGCCTGCTGACAAGACACCATACACACATGCCTACACATACACACCACACAGGGATGCTAGACACATAGAAATGTAGGGGTCTCTCTCTTATACACACACCTGAAGGCAAATGTGTCAGGGGTCTTTGTATCTTCAGGTCCTAAGGCCCATGGCTGTCTCTCGTCATGCCACTATCACCAGTTGGGAATGGATGCCCCCAACACACAGATACTCATTTAGACACTGAGACACACCACAAATTGCCCCTAAACAAGCCCCCCCCCCCACACACACACGCATACACACACACACACAATGTCACCCATAAGCATAATAGTACCCACACAGGATGATACACAGCTTCCCCAACACATTACTCTCTGTCTCCTTCAGTCTGTGTGTGTTACTCTCTCACACACACCCTATGACCCCCCACGGTCACCAGAGAGTGAGAAAATGGAGCCTGAACCAACATGTCTGATTGGGCTGCACTTGTCAAAACAGCAGTAGGAGGCATCGAATGAAGCTGAATGTTCTCAAGACTGTTCTCTCAAGGTCACTGATTTTTCAACTAGACTTCCTACGGGGAAAAGACTTGACTGACTACTGACTGCACATACAACATGTGATGTGTATAATGTATTTTTAACACTGCGGGCCAGTGCTGGATACAGTTAGTTTAGCTTGTAGTGATTGCAACGTTCTGCAGTAGATGCAACTATGTACCGTGGAAGAGTTGAATGTTTTCATTGCCTAACTACAAACTACAGAAACTAATTTCACCTACTACTTGTAAAACCAATTAGTGTATTAATGCTTGCAATAATAGTACTGTAGTCATGTACTACAGTACAATGGATGAATGGACATTAAATGTGGTATCCATACAGTCTGAGAATGTATTTAGTCCACTGGGGAATGCATAATACGGTATTTTCTAATGATATTTTCAAAACATTTTTGTAATCACTTTTGAAATAAAGTCTCAAAAAGTTGCAATGTATGAAACATATTACATGAAACAGCCTCAAAAAGAGCATGATAGTTTTTCAAGGCAGTAGACCAAAGGATAACAAACACCTAAGCTTAATAGGGGACTTTTTGCAATACCACTGATATTGCCTGATAAATCAACTCCTGCATGCACACAGAAATGCATCATCTGATTTATCCAAGTACCGTGAAAGACTGAAATTGCTTTTTTCCTGTGTGTCAACACTCCCGCTCCATGCTGAAAGGCTTCTTTTAAGACCTACAAGCTTCAGCCAGTTTTTTGATGTGTCAGGATTTCTATTCATTTGGAGTCCAGGCATGTAAAACCACCATAGGCTCACCCACATGTAAATGTTGTCAGTACAAGTCGACGTAAACCCATTTCCAGCCAGGGACAGCTGGACTTAAAGTTATTTAGAGATGCTGTCAGGCGATTATTCCTACTTGTGCCAATTTACATGGAGCTTTCTCCGTCTTGAGCTGCGCTGCTTCCAGGTTGAGATTGAATGTGTGTGGGGAAGATCCGTCCTTTTAAGCAGACTGGAGTTTCAGCATTGAGTCTAAGATTGACTAGCTGTCACCAGATATTGATTTCCTCTCGCCTACTTAGTTCATAGCAATAAGCCAAGGGTAAATCCCAGGATACCACACAGTTCCTGCATGGACAAGAGACTGCAATTCACTAATGCAGTGTTTTGGTCTTATTTTTATCCTGTGATGTAAAATCCATGGTACACTGAGTAACTTGGAAATATTGTACCAGTACTCAAAATGCTCATGACACCATCATTCAGTTGATTGACACAGAAGTTGTTAAACTTCACAGGATTCTCCCAAGAATGAACAAACATGAGCCAGAGACATAAACAGACTTTATGGCCGAAAGCAGGTAATACATGAACAATTAAGGTTTAATTAAAACGCCATCAAGGCAAACAAATCTTGCAAGTCCCTGAATTATGATGTTGTGGTATTCATCAGCTGATTAGTGATCATGATTGTTACGATCCCAGTGGTTAATCGGCTCTCTAAAAGAATAATGAGAAGACTCTTGTTAGCAAGCCAAACACCTGCAAGGGCAGACGATCTGTGTATGTGTGTGTGTGTGTATGTGATATGTGTGTGGTTGGACATGGTCCAAGTGGAGTACTAATACCTGCACTTGTTGCCACTCTTATAAGAGAATCTGGCACAGACACCACTCCTCTCATCATCCATACATATCTCTGCCACAGCCATAGCCTCTTTTTAGCCACTTTGTATTCTCTCACTCTTTCTTTTCCACCCAGTTTTTTAAGCTTTTCAGTTTCATTCTGCATTTTCTGTCTTTCTAAACTTTCTGTGAGTGTGATTGCACAGCACAATGTATCGAACAGAAATATTCTTGATCTTTTTTTTCAGCAGGCAAACACACAAAAATGCTAGTTTATTAGGGAAAGCCAATGAAATCCAACACCACAATCAGCTGATTAAACTCAATCATCATTTGGGTTGCGGTGCCATATATTGAAAAGTGTTTATATTTTGAGAAGGGTGGAGAAATATAAGAGGCACTTCTGAATATACAGCAGTGCAACCTCCAGAATAGAGTAGAATCACAGAGAAATAGGGAGATAGATAAACTAGACAGAGAGAATTATTGTAAACAGTGTTTTCACTGTTGTGGCAGCTCAGCAGGATGGCAATATTTTTTTCCTGCTAGTGTGAACACAGATAAACTAAAAAATGCTACATACAGTTGTTTGCGTGTGTGTAATGGGGGTGGGGGTGATTTGTGTCTTTGTGGACCACTAAGTCAGATCAAATAGGTATCTAGCATCCTCCAGATATTCTAGGCTTTAGCTGAAGAGCCTCTATCTATGGAGACCAGTAATAGCCTACGGTATATGCATTGCCCTAGGAGAAACATACAAGTCCCGCTTCAGTTACAATTTCATCTGGGCAACCAGGTATTCACCAGATTTGACATAACTCTCAAACCATCACAGTTAAGTGTTTATTTATTCTTCTCAAATATTCAAATAGGCAGGAATGAAACAAAACAAAGAAATTAAGTTAATGGCGAGTATGTAGGGGAGCACTAAAAAAGGAAACATTAGCAAACAGTTAATCTTGTTGTAAAATTGATGACAAATGACAAAAATCCTTGTATCTCAGTTGAGACTAAGAAAGGTTGTTTGGAAGAATGGAAAATAGTCCAGTATCATTGTCAAATAAATTGTCCACTCTTTTACTTTTACTGATTATTTAAGTTATCTGCAAGAGGATGATTTAAATTCAATCTAAAATAATAATAATACATAATAATGTAAAAATAATATAAAAATAAATAAATTTAGTCACAATATTAAAACTGCCAACCCCCAACTTTCCCATTTGCAATGTTTTTCAGTGTTGGTCATTGGATTGGAGCATTGTTGGCACATAGTTTCCTAAGGAAAGCCCCTTTTCTGCATTGTTTCCCAGTGAATGTCAAGCCAGATTAGGGGCAATGCAGAGGGACAGTGGTGGGTGAAGGGGTGCGTTTGACGTGAATCATGGGTCGAGGCAGGCGGACCCCCTGCTGGGTGGCGGTGGCTGTCGTAACCTTTAATTACAGCTACATTGACAGGGTTGCAGATGGTCCAGCTGAAGAGGGATTAAAGACACAGGATAGTACACATCCTCTGTGAATTTATATCTGTCTTTTTCCATGCTTGTCTGTCTCTTTCTCTCGCCCTCTCCCTCGATCCCTTAGCCCGTATTTATTTTGCAGTGACTCTTGTTCTGTGTTTGCCCTTCACTGATCTGGCTTCAGCAGAGCTTGATCGTATGACATTCACAGGTTTCATTTTAAAGTGATTGTATGATCTCTCTGTGTTACACACCTTATATCTTTTTAACTAACAGATTTTACTGAATAAGGGCTTGTAGCCTTAAGGAGCCTGTGCTTTAGCAATAACATTTTCATGGAAATATATATGTATCTACATAATACAGGCTAGAGCATCAAGTGGTGATATGGGAAGAAGTGTGACATTCAGAGTAATAAGGTAGATCGGTGTCTCTTTCAACACTGGTATTGTAGTTTTACATTTAGTCAAACCTAATGGTTCCAAAACAAGAGTTCCACTTGATATAATAAGGGTTTAGAAATCATATCCGAGAAGAAGAAACCTAAAACTTAAATTAAGCATGAGACATAACATGTATGGATGCCTCTTTTTTTAATTTTATTTTATTTAACAGGGTGTTTTTTCCCCTTTTCATGTATTAATACAAAGCCTCACATTCATGCTCCTGAAAGCCCCTCTTCATTCATTCATACAAACATTAGTTGTGCTTTTACTTTTGTGTGATGTTCTAAGAAAAAGCTCTTGGTAATTGATGTCATTACCATGCATCACCTGTCATTGCCTTGCTAAATGCACAAGGACAGAGATACACCTTAATGGTAGTAGGGAACAGGAAGGTGGAACTAGACAATCGAGTGCACTTGGATAATGGTATGCATTTGTGCCTTTGAGTCACATACAGATGTGAATAAGGACAGAGAGAGAATGAAGTAAAGAAGGAAAAAAAACAGGAGAAAGAGAGACACAAGAGAGAAACAGAGAGGAAACGCTAATGAGAGAGAAGAGAGCAATCATTTCTTCAAGTGATTGCATAGACGAGGGATAATTTATTATGAATGTGTGCCTAGCTTCCTTTGACTTAGATGCATTAGCTTTGCCCCACAACTATTTCTCAATAGATTGCTGGAATCGCAATTTAGTCCCCCAGTATTATGCAAATGGAACTGTTGGCCAGCTCCTAATTCATAGATTGCACTCAGTGGCCTCTCGCCAAACCATTGTCCCATAATTAATGACTCATTTCCAGTTCTTTCCTCCAGTAAGGTTAGTGCTATTTACAGCTTGAACCTCTGAGGGGGAAAAAGAGCAAAGACAAACACAAAGTAGATTAACAAGATCAATAAAACATCCGAAACGGAATTCAAACTTTCAAAAATATAAATTGTAAATAATAATAATAATAATAATAATAATAATAATAATAATAATAATAATAATAATAATAATAATAATAATAATACTATAGATGATAATACATTGAACATACTGTATAATTTATAGAATTTTATAGCAGTTAGTATGGGGATAATGTCACATATAATCTGCACATAATGGACAACCCAGTGCAATAAACACAGCATTAATTCAACAAAAACAAATTAACTGATAGTTCATGAAATGATCCATCCAAGCAAATAGAATTAGACCATCTGTAGTTTATGTAGTTGTAAGGCCCAAGGGACAGCTAAGAACTGCTACTGACATGTTACCATTATGGTAGCTACAGTATGTCTGTATTGCTTTGTTCTCCATATGTCTAGACCCTTTAACACATGCACAAACATGCACTACTCTGATTTTAAATACTGAAAAAATGAAGCATTTAGGAATTTGGTTTCATCAGTGTTATTCAACTTTACAAACACAGATACAAGCACACATGTAGGCCAGGTCTATGGAAAGAATTATAGTACACACCCACACATTGGTTGGCATACTGGTAAAATCAGTATTTGTGTATGCCACAACAGGTGTGACATGCTGATACAAATTCTCCCTTTCTTTCTCTTTAACACAAGTTTTCACATTTTCTTTTTTCCCAAAATATGCCTGCTATGCTCAAAGTACAGTATGTGCATCAGGGCTGGGCCAAAAGCCAGTGCTGTCTCACATATTTGCAGAATTTCACAGGATTAAACAAGATGGAGCCTACAGTAGGAAATGGTCCAAGCAGAAATCAAATCTGCCCCTCTGAATAAATATCATCTTGCCATCGGGGGCACATCCCTCCAAGATAACCTGTCTGCTGAACACAGCTGCTTGACACACATACACAAACACACACACACACACACGCATAAAAACAAAAGTTATTGCCATATGCATTCACACGTGTACACGTACACACACACACACACACACACACACACACACACACACAAATACACACATTCAGGCTGGGTGAAAGCCTTGGACATGACAGGAATGCAGACAGACAGCCATGTGTAAAAATGCCTATCCATCCATCCATTCACCCATCCACTTATCCAACCATCCATTTGTTCATCCGTCCATCTGTCTGCCAATTCGTTTATCGGTCCATCGATCCCCCCATCCATCTGTCTGCTCATCCATCCATCAAAGTTGGTTTTGAATTAGGGTCTGAGACAGCAGCTCCAACCTAGAGGTCAGGATGATGTTTAAGATATGTGAAAAAAGGCACAGTATTTACAGTTTACAAGTAAGTAATTGTTGTTGATGATCTTAATATTAAAGGAAAGAATGACATACTCAAACACATTCACACTGTTTAAATCACCATTTGTGGCAGACAGCTGCAGCTGACAAAAGTTGGGCCATCACACATGACCAGAGGCCGCTTCCTAATTGATTTTTCCCCATTAATTTCCAACCCAACCTTTAATATGATGGCAACAGTCACTGTTTTACATAGGCTACACATCATCTAAATTTTTTCTGAGTAAATATTTGGATATAATCTATTGGTTGCCAACTCGGTTCATTAAAGTGCCAATTTAGTTAACTAGATGTACATGTTATGTTTTGAATATTTTTGCATGTTAAAATGTTGTTTTTTTCTAATCATTTGGGAATAAAACCGAAAAAAACTCTCTTTCTACTGAAGCTTCAGTGCATCTCCAAGCAAGTCTAACAGCCCGAAAGCAATAAGTGAAAACTGAAAACAAACACAAGTTATAACAGATGTACCATGATTGCACAATACCATATTGGTTTGATTTATTATGCTTCCTGTCCTGTTAAGATATTAAACACCCTGAGGAAGGTGGCTCAGCCCCAGTAGTTTAGCCACAGGTAAACACCCAAGCACCATTAAGTGGGAGGCTGAGACTTGATGTATCTACTGTCAATCGTACATTTATTTTGTCAATGAACATCTACAACTACAGAAGCCGAGAATAGCCGTGCTTGCAATTATTTTTTTAATGCCATTATCTTGAGATCACAAGTTAATTATTTCATTATCTCAAGATAGAAAAACTTGTTTTCTCATTATAACGGGTTATCTTGTTATCTTGAGAAAACAAAAGGCTGATTTCTTGAGATAACGAGATAATTTATCACAAGAAAATGACTTTTGTTTTCTCAAGATCATGGGATAATTATGGAGAACTCAAAAATGAATGTCTGGTTCATTTGATCACACCTGATTTCAGCCTTCAAGATCACTGATGTGACTGTTGGGGAGGATTCATAACTGATTGAGGGGGCTGTTTGCTAGGGGGGCAATTTTTTTTCATAAAATATAATTAATTGATTTAACCATGCAAAAGCCTCATAAAGACTAAATAACAACAACATAAGGCTACTGTTTCAAAATCAAAGAACAGCCTACATTTATTAATCAGAGCGCTTACATAAAAATGTAGCATTAGCGGAGCGGTAAATATTTTTTGAATTTATGAAAATCAGCAGGGGGCGGAGCATAGAAACAGTTTTTTGCGGCTTGCAGCTCTCTCTCTCTCTCTGTCTCTTGTTGACTGTCCCTTCATTTCCCTTCTGTTTATGGATTGCTACAATAGGGGGGAAATGGAACTACTAGGACCGAAAGTTCTTTTTACAGCCATGAAAAGCAAGCAGGCTAAGAAAACAAATTAAGTGACATGTCTGTCTAGATGTCTGTCTGTCTGTCAACGATCTCCTCCGCTCTGTTTCAGTACTATGGACAGCACAGCCCTAGCATACACCTGGTGTATGCAAATAACCTAAAATTATTCTGGCAAGTAATTCTCCAACACATCATACCAGCAGAATTCTTACAAAATAAACTAACTAATAAACATCACTTCCTACACACAACAAACAGCACTGTCCATGGTTCTGAAACAACAGCTAAGCGATAATTACATGTATCTCAGCCAATAATTGTGTTGTTTTTGACATTTTTCTATAGATAGCCTACCTAAAGCTTAAACAGAGGGGGCAAAAAATACAACTGGGTGTGCTAAGTCCCCTTAAGATTCCTCGTGTTGCTGGGTTCATGTTAGACCTTGCAGTACAGTCTCATGCATTGATCAATAATGGGTACTCCTTGATCTGACATTTTCAGCTTAAATCAGTTGCTACAGTTGTCAAGACGCCATCTATGCATGCTGGCATGGCACTCCTGATCTCTGATAAACATTATTAGTAATAAGAGGAAATTACCTTTTGTTTTCTCGTGATAATGGGTAATCTTGAGATAACGGCATTAAAAAAATTGCAAGCATGGCCATTCTTGGCTTCCATATATAACTACTGATATTTAAAAAAACAAAAACAAAACAAAAAACAAAAAACAAACAAAACAAAAACATGGTTAGTAGGATTAACAGGGTTAACTAACAGCTTATTTCTACCTGCAGTTTTTATTCATTCATTCTTAAACACTAGTGACTAAAAGGAACAGTCACACATGTCAGTCTCATTTTTTCCCAATAAATTTACTTTTTTTTCATGATCTAAATAACATAAGAATCAGAGTCAGATTTATTCACCAAGTAGCAAGTACAAGGGATTCAGTGTGTTCCAGATGTCAACAGAAAAAGCAATAAACATGAACATTAAACAATAAACATAAACACAAACATGACAGCATTAGAAGAGAGGTACAGTAAAGACTGTACTTGAATATGGACATGATAAAGGCTATGTGTTTGCAAAAAAGCAGAATATGAATAGAAGTATCAATACCAATGTAGATATAAATATAAATTTGAGTGTAAATAAACTGTGTGTGTATTAACAGGGTATAGATGCACAGTTAGTAATTAAGAAAATACAATCTATATACATCTACACAATGCAGGACAGACAAAGACACAGTATACACATTATGAATTTAAATGAGATATAGAGTTGAAGTGGAGTTGGTATGTTTACAGACTTTTACTGTCCATGTTAAATATGGCTGTTGCCTGGGGAAAGAAGCTGTAGAGGTGGCGGGTGGTCATGGTTCTGGGGGCTCACAGTGTGATTTTCCTCTGTGAGAGGGAGTTTTTGGAAGAGGGGCTGGCAGGGGTGAGAGGAGTCAGACATGATCTCTCTCTCTGAACTGGAATTACATAGGGCAACAACATTTACTGTAAATTAGAAAAGAAATATATGAATGGTTTTGTTTACAGTCTAACTGTTGAGCTGGAACATATTTATTTAAGAGCATAAAAAAAGTGTTGCAGTCAATCACCATGGTAACCAAGAGTACCACAGATGGCTTTCTATGTTCTGTTATCGATTACAGTTTTTGAATGCAATAACCTGTTTGTAACCAATTATATTTTGAATGTGACCACCCCAATTCAATTTGCAGTACGGTGACAGTTTGAAATACTGAGATTAACTATTAACTATACTACTATTAAATACTGATATTAACTATGCCAGTGGTGCCTACACTATTCATAGGCAGACCAGCATTAGCACCGATGACAGGAGCTATTAAGAATCAGACAGGTCCAGCCATGGCCCACCTACACAGAAAAGCATGCATGTGTGCGCACACACACACACACACACACACACACACACACACACACACACACACACACACATACACATGCATGGAATGTGTACACAATTTGTGATTATAAGTGGAGCAATAAAATATGTGTACACTTGAACATCTTATTTCCGCGCACATCACACACACAGGCACTATAACTAACCTGCCCACAGCCAAGGTCAGAGGGCTGCAATATAGATAAGCATATTTGATCAAACTAGGAGAGGTTATGCAAATAGGATCCCTGCAATTAAACCAAATTCATGCATAATACATCAAGCCTCTGCACCGATCTGTGCATGTGTGAATGTGCATGTGTGTGTGCATGTGTGAATGTCTGCCCGCCTGTAGCTTTATATTCTTGGTACAAAAAGGGGTGTGGCAACTTTTCATTCCATGAAGTGTATTATTAACATGTTGGATAAATCATTTGCAAACCTGCCCTGAACAACATGCAGTATGATGGAGGCTCCAAATTCCAGCAAAGTCTATGTACTTCAAGAACAAACATTTTCATGTGGACCAACAGAGCTGTTGCACTACTTTTCATCAGTTCCGCCATTTCTCTTTTTACATTTGTCTCAATGCTTGATCATCAATTACTGTATACATTAGTTTTTGCATATTTGATGATTTACTTGTATTTTTTTCATGGATTTTGTAGTGCACAAGTGAATTTATCTATAAATCTACTCCTGTCCAGATTGCCTCTATTTACTGCTATCTTTTGGCCCCTCTTTTTTCTATTTCAAGCAGCATCCATAGGACATGTGTCATAAATCAACCTAGAAGTATGAATCAAAAAAGTGCCATCTAGTCTTGCTTTATCACACTGTACTGTCAACCCACAGAGTGTTATAACAGAAGCTCTTCTGCTTCCTGACAAAAAAGGTCAATTACATAATTTTGTTTCTCCTGTGAAACATGAACTCCAAATAGATCAAGCTGAGATTTTATATTTGGAGTGATTTTCAAACTATACTAAATAACTAGTTGTCCTCTTAATACTGGGCATTTAGATGGACATGGCTGGGTCAGGTGATGAAAACTCAGCAAGACAGTCTACCTGCAGGCCTCCTCTGTGGGGTTGCTCCTGGAGAATGCTCCACTTTCAGGGCAGCTCCATTATTAAGAGAGAAAATGCCACCAAAAGAAAACAAAACATACAAGATGATACCTCTGCTATCAGGAAAAAAAAAACCCCACAGAACTACTGGCTGTCACCGCAAGTACATGTTGCTAATTAACATGATTTTGTCAATAATATATATTCAAGCTATTATGCTTTTCCTTATTTTCTGTCATATATAATATTACTATGTTGGATGTTCATATTAAACATATCCAAAGTTTCAAATAATGAGGTAAACGTATGTAGAAGTAATCCCTGTGAGCAGAGAGCTCAGGCTTCAGACTTCTCTGAATGCTTGGTTTCCAATGGTTTTTTTTCTACTTACGAGATGAGCTGACATTGGCTTGTGACAGATTTCTTTATATTGATTTGATTTATTGATTGGGACAGTGTGCAGTTTTAAACATTAAAGATGTACTGCGCCTAGCTTGAAGCTAATGTGCATCCATAGTCCCCCACAATCAAAACATACAACAACACAACAACAAACAGTACAAAGCAAAAAAACAAACAAACAAACAAAAAAAACCCAAAACAAAACAAACAAACAAAAAAAACACACAGAGCACACAATACAAAATACAAAATACAAAGCTACACACAACAGCACATCACATACACTCACAATGTCAATTAGAAATTTATAATGTAAATTAGACTCAGTGGTCACACAGCTGATTGGTCTTTAGTACATTTTTTAGTTTGGCCTTGAATATATTGATAGAACTACAGTTCTTCATATCATCAGGTAGGACATTCCACTAAGTTGTGGCTTTCACAGAGAAAGCTGACTGCCTAAATGCACTGTGTAGAAATGGTATGGTACAATCTTCTATAGAGGATATTCTGGATGATCTAATAGAACTTACTGGGAGAGAGTGTACAAAAAGTCACATAGTGGAGGATATAAACTAGGCACAAATTTGAGACCAATCTAAAATTGTCAAAGCTCATTAAATTGTATTTCTCCAGTACCCCACAGTAATGGAAATGCATTGGCTTTTTGTCCAGAGTTTTTAGAGTTTGTTTGTATAAGGGCTCAAGAGGTTTTATGGCTGTTTCTCCAGCCTGCCCCCAACATGTGATGCAATATTGTGACCCATAGACATATGGGAAAGAATCATAGCATGCATAAATATCTTGGCTGCGTCCAAAGAGAGACGGTTTCTAATATGTCTAAAATTTGCTAAGTTGTACTTTATGGTTTTAACCTTTTTTTAACATGTTTCTTAAAGTTCAATTTTGGATCCAGTGTCACACCAAGATATTTAAAATCAGTAACTATGTCAATTTTTTCACCTTTGATGAAAATATCAGCATTAGGGGGTTGTATCATAGTTTTAGAGAAAACCATACCTTTTATCTTGTTTACATTTAGACTCAGACATGATTGATCAAGCCAATGTGTGATCCTTTCCAATGCAATTGTTAGCTTAGCAGCAGCTTATTCAACTGTTTTTGCATGTGTGTACACAACGGTGTCATCTGCATATATTTGTAGTTCTATATCATGACACTGTTGAGGGAGATCATTAATATATAGGCTAAATAAAAGGGGACCTAACACTGACCCTTGTGGAACACCGATTGTGCACTTCAAGTTACTGGACAGTGTGTCACCAACTTTAACACATTGTATGTTTTTGGATAAATATGAAGACATCCATGCCAGTGCTCTAGATGAGCAGTTAAATTTAGAGAGTTTCGATATTAAAACAGAGCCAACAGCAGCACCAACTACTCCTCCTTTGTCAAGTCTTGATTTAATTTGCTCTATTAAGTGCAAGGTAGCAGTTTCGGTGGAATGATTTGCTCTAAAGCCAAATTGCATACAATGTAGACCAAAATTGCTTGAATTAAGAAATGTTTTCAGTTGTTTAATGACAACTTTCTTAGAAACCTTTGAGAGTACTGGCAGTATGGTCTGTAGTTACTGGCTTCAAGGCGACCTCCAGAATTAAAAATAGGCGTGACAATGGCACATTTCCAGTCATCGGGAAAGGAGCTGTGTTTAAAAGACAAGTTAATTAAACGAGCAATAGGGGGAGTGAAAATATCTTTGTGTGATTTGACAAACACAGTGTCAATCATCTCTACTTTTGGAGCTTTTTAAGGAGCTGATGATTTTGTTTACTTGTAACTCATTAGTCTCTACCAGCTCAAAAACCTGACCTGTAGCATCTATAGGAACAGTATCCATTTTCTTTTTTTCGTAAATTTTTTTCCTAACTCATATAAAGACTCAAGGAAAAAAATATTAAAGACAGAAGCAACAGTAAAATGATCTTCAATTAACTTTCCCTGTACTTTGAGTTTAAAATCTCCTAAAAATTTTGGATCCCTCCTTGAGAGATTATCAATGTTTTTCCAGATCAATTTACTGTTGCCTTTTGCCTCATTCAAAATATTGAAATACAAATGAGTTTTAGCCTCTCTTAGCTCTTGTATAACCTTGTTCCTTAAACCTTTATAAATCAGCAAGTCAGTGTCTCTTCTAGTCTTAATTGCCTTCCTTAGTACAACATCTCCAGATTTCATTAGTTTCCACAAATTTTCATTTCAAATTGTTTTTATTTTTAGATTTTATCTGTATCCTCACATTACATCTTTCCCTCACAGAGTTGATTCTGTGAGTAAAAGTATCACAGCCATAGTCCAGATCATCAGGGGACAGTACATCATCCCAGTTCAAGCTGTTAATTTAATTGATAAATTCTTCTTGCTTAGCTCTGGGTATGCATTGAAGGATCATTGTCTTAGTTGCCGTGGTCTTAAATCTACTTTGAGTCAGTTTTCTCGCACATAGGGTTAGGTTATGATCTGATAAGCCAGTGATTAAATTATAAGTTTTAGTTATTCTCCCTGGTTTGTTAGTAAATATAAGATCAAGTTGTACACTGGAGCACTTTGCAATCCTAGTTGGGCCTTTTATGAGTTGTTCAAGTTGGAATTTCTCTGTGATCATTTTTAGTTTTTTCCTCTTATTTTTATCCTCCCTGTTCACATTAAAATCACCCATAAGTAATAATTCTTTGTTGAGATTGCGCTCTTTCAAGACTTCTGTGAGTTGATCATAGAAAGTGTCATCTGCAGAAGGGGGCTTATAGATACCTATGATGGTAAAAGACATTTGCTGGGATAAAATTATTTTTATTCCAACATATTCTAATGTGTTACCCGCGTTATAAACCACACGTTCACATCTGATGTTGTCTCTCACATATATGGTCATCTGCTTCAGGCACAGTGCGCACGGTGCAGGTAGATACTATACAGCTAGCTACGTTACTTTTGTTATTTCCTGACAACAGACGTTTTCCACTTCAGTCAGCATTTTAGTGCATTTCCCACATGCAACTTACACCATTATGTCACGAAATAAGCAGGTAATGAATGTAATATTTACAAAACAGAGACATCCTGCTGTAATCTTTTTTGCTGTGGATGTTCTTGTTGTCCGCTCTGATATTTTGGATTTGATTTGGCTTCAAACATGTATGGATGGATTTGAGAAGTTGACATTTGGAGTAAAGACGTAGAAAAATGAGTGAAATCTTGCTACTATAGTTTGTTTACATAGCCTCCGGAGCATGTGGAAGTCAGTGAAGCTGTGATGCAGCTTTCGGAAGCTAACCAATCAGAACAGAGTGGGCTCATTGGGAGGGGGCCTTAAAGAGACTAAATGAAGAGCTAAAATGGCCTGTTTCAGACAGGTTAAACTGAGGGGCTGCATAAAGGGCCAGTATAAGATAAATAAGGATTTCTTTGAACTGTGAGTCATGCAACGCTACACTGCAGAGTCCCAGAATAAAAATATAGAGCTGGAAATGAGCATAACAGGTCTGCTTTAAATAATTCTGCCAATGCAGTACAGTTAGTATCCTTTATTCTTTAAATGTAGCGATATATATCTGTCAACATACCATGTAAAGTGATTGACTCTGACAATATAATGATACAGATTGATTCAATAATTATAGGCTATCAATATAGCAGTGTTATTTAAATATTAAATGTATTGATATATTCTATCAACATAGCACATAGTGATTAACTCTGTCAATATAGCAATATTTATTGATTGATTCATAAACAAACATAGTCTATAGCTCATTGTTTCAACAAACACTGCTTATGGCTTGAAACCCCTCTTCCCCTCTCACAGCCACAAAACACGCACTGTTCTCCTTTTATTCGCAATGTCTGAGTCATAATTTCTCTCTGACAGTGATCAGGTGAATTTAATATGAAGGAGCCCTGCAGACTGACCCAGTGATGACTGGTGGGTGGGTGTGGAATGGTGGGTCTGGGATGGCAACAGGTTGTGTTCACCAATACATCTGATTTTAGCAATCTCCATTGGTGTCATGGCCAAGGGTCTTCCTCAGAGCATGAGTAGTGTTCAATAGCAGGTGAGTTACACACGCAACCCTACAGAACCAACATCTGACAGAAATGTTGATATAAGACAATTCTGCAAAACCCCAGATTACTCTCAATTACATTTTTATACTGAATACCGATGTCTTTAAAATTCTTTTATACCTGCACATGGCAACTACAGTATGGTTAAAAATTTTGGAGGATTGTGGCCATGGCAAATTAACTACCATATGGTTAGGGTATGTCAGGCCTAAAACACTAATACAAGGTTAGGGAAAGATTACGTTATGGTTAATAAAAACATGAATGTTATTGCAGGTCTTTTACTTACATGAAAATTCCCATCCACCACCCTGACCTCCAAACCTCCACTGTATGCCTAACTGCATACAGGAAAGGGCACAGTACTTCATGCTTTGGTACTTAATGTTGGCATTGGACAGAAATTGTGTGCTGTAGATTCATACAATATGGACATAATTCCTAGAGATACTGGGTTGATGAGACAACCAAGACAATGACCTGATTCCACACATCCAAATAGAGGTGGACACTATCAGATTACCATAAGGAGCAACTAAAAAGGCAAAAGGTAAAATACGATTTAATTTGCAGTAGGCCCAGATATGGCAACTGTAGCAATGCACATTCAACATTAATGTAATTCAGTAACCAAATCAAAATTATATGAATGGTTGAAAACTTAAAGTGTCAATAACAAAAACAGATGTAGATAATGGCATCATATTGCATTCTAATAAATACAGGGACAGATGAATTTGATGAACACCTTTTCAGTTGACTATCCAGTTTTTAAACAGAGTATTCTGAATTGTGTGTTTTATTGTATTTTTTATTTCATTAACTTTTGTTTACATAGACAAAGATATGAAGAGGTCCCGCTTATATACTTATACACGCCTGTGTGTATTTTTTCTATGTAATCAAGAGAAGGGTGTGTCTGTGGTATGCCTTTCTTCTCACATGCAAACAGATTTCAAACCAAACAGATGGGATAGACAGAAGACGCCTATTTCAGCAGAAATCTATCTACAAATCAATTATCATTGTTTAATATGCATATAGTTTTAAAAAATACTTGAACATGTATTCCACCTTGGATGAGTGCTCACAGCAGGCCATATGCTGTGCTTAATCAGCTGCAAATTCATTTCAATGCACCAAATACACGCCAAGTCAAGAAGAAGAGACTACTCATTTGTATCTCTTTTAGCTCCGTGTAGTTCTCTTCTGAACAGACCACACAGATAAAAGGATAAATCATATGCATTCATGTAGTGGAGTGAGTCTGCAGCATGTTGTTGCTGAAAAACAAACAGCATGAGGTTTTATGCACAAACAGATTTACAGCAAATTTACTGATATTCATGTAAACAGCTCTAAGAACTGATGCATCCAACTGATATACTATATTAAAATGTGCTTAAATAACATGAACCAATTGAGTTTTTTTATACCACAGTGTATTGATAGTTATTGTTAGTATTTGCTGAATATATTTTTAAAAAATGCAGAAAAACATATAAAGATAGATCATAACATAACACACAACAAAAACATATTTTCAGTGTGTACAGAATATATTTCAGCTATTTAATTCTAGCCAGACTGTATTCAGTATCTTTCTGGCTGGGACACTTGCTTACAGACCTCACCATTCCCTGACTGGCTGTCTATCTCACTGTAATTATGCTTATCCTCTTTTGGGGTGACCCCCCACACTCCCAGCCCCATTTGCCCCTGAAATCTTTATGGATCCTGAGCCGGTTGTCATGGAAACAAGGAGTACGCCAGGCACATGGTCCCCCCTTACAATACAATTAATATGCAGCCTGATTTATCCCTCTTTCTTAGGAGGGGGTGCAGGGAGGGGTAGATGGGAGTTGGGGGTGGGGGTGTCTGGTAATTGGGGTAAGAGAAAAAGGAGGGGTAGGGGAAATGAAATTAGCAGTTTTTTGAATGCATCTAAATTTTACAGTGAGGCAGCTTGAGGACAGTTAGAGGATGGGTGGATAGATAGACTGATGGGTAGGGATAAAAGAGGATATAGAAGTGGAATGAGATGATTTTAAATCAAACCTTATCTCCCTGCAAAACAGTTTTCCCCTTTCATTTTGGAATTGTGACAGTTGTGACAATGTAAGGCATTATATAGGCAGGTCCATGGATGGGTGTGAGGATGGTGAAAGGACAGACTGAACGAGGAATTATGTGCTCTCATCTATTTGTATAGCTTCTACAAAATGTAACTTTTTATCCAGGGATTAAAATTCTAAATGCGTATCAATGGAAATAACTGGGCACAAATTATGCAAAGATGACAAAATGCTAATAAAAAGTATATTTTTCAAGAAGACAAAGACAATAAGAGAAATGAGAGTGGCACCTTTTCTGTTTTTCAGGAAATTAAACTCTTAAATTATAACTGTATGTACATTATGTATGTATGTATGTATGTATGCTCAATTTCTGTCCCTGTCTTTTGTCACATTCTTCTTTCATTTTCTGTCCATCTATTTCTATACTCTATATCCTCTTATATATCCATCAACTACAACAGCACACATTATCCTCCCTCATTAGACACAATGTGAGAGTCCTTCAGCTGCAGCAGGGGGCTTGATCTTACAAGGGGGCCACGACACAGAGAGAGCATAGTGGAAGAAAGAAAAAGAGTGGTAGAAAAAGAAGAAAAGGGGAACATAAGGAGCAGTGAGAATGAACAGAAAGGAGAGATGGGGAGAGAGAGGAGGGAGGGGTGAGAGAAAGAGAGAAGGAGAGAAAGAGAGAGAAGCGGGAGCCAGAGCCAGGTGACAGCCACACAGAAGCAGTCGGGTGGAAAGAGCCAAACGCTGGAGCCAATTAATTCCCTCCACATGTTTTGAGACAAAAGCCTGTGCACTTGACCCTCCTGTGAGCTGCAGGAAGAGAGGGATGGGTGTAGGCATTGGGGGAAGAGGGGGTGACATACAGTAGAAGGAGTAAGAGGATCAAGAGAAGAGAACGATGGAAGAGGGAGACAAATGGGCGAGATAGTGAAAAAGAGGCAGTGTGGGGAGGAGATGGTGATGAGAGAAGGTGAGGGAAAGAAAAAAAAACATATATGAAGATAAAGACAGACAGAGGATAGGAGGAGAGTAAAAAAGGAAGAAGAGCAATAGACAAAGTGAGGAAATCATGTGCAACTTATGCAAGGATTTAGAGAAGGTCTCTGTATAAGGTTTCTTTTGCACTATGTTTTTCTTTTGTTGCAGAATGTGTAAGCCTGGTGTGGCCTTTGGCACACTTGTTCTTCTTCAACCTGGATTTCCCTTAATGGGATGTCCTCATAAGACAGTGTGCCTGCATAACAGCTACACATGGTAATGTGGCTATAAAATCTTTGACATGGGTTTATTTTCTTATTGCCAGACAGCTTTATAGCCTTCATCAAATCTCCTAAAATGAGCTTGCCTTCAGACAGACAAGGGAGACTCCTATGACGTTTTAAAAGAGAATAAATATAGGCAACTAAAAACTTAGATGTTTGGAATGTGCAGAACCGTGGCCGCTGTGATGAACTCTAGTTATATCTGTGATGTAGTGCAAACAACACTGTTTGTAATTGGTGTGGCCATGTTGCTACAGGTTTCCAATTTTTTGTAACCCAACCCATTCTCTAATGGAACAGTGTATCAAATAGTGTGACATATTAAGATGACTAGGATCAGCTGAGCATCTAAAGCTGTGATCGCATTGGCAAGCAGCTACAGCTTTATATTATAGCTTTTATAGCTATAACCTCCCACACTGCAGCAATACAATTATTTGATTTACAGGTTCTCTCAAGTTAAAGATACAAATCTTCAGGAGTCAAATCAAGTTAATATATTTTAAAGTCTTTTTAGTGCCAAATTCCCTCTTTTTGTTACCATCCTTCCATTACAGCTGAACAGGAAAACACTGTGCATCGAGACACAAAGAGGGACTTTTTTTTTCACTAAAAAGACTAATAGTGGAAAATTTATTTGACTAGCTCAGATGGAGGAAGCCTCATATTATCTTCAGAGGCTCAAACTAGGACTGTGGATTTTATCCCCATCAATGACGTATTTTATCAGCTCATTCAGAAGGGATATTCTAATGGTCAGCATGAACAGGAGAGAAGATTACAGGAAGGAAAACCTGTTTCAGTGTTCAAATGGGCACCTGAAAAATTGTGAACCTATCTTATAGTGGCTGACAAAAACAATGGTGATTTGGATGAACGGTTGCTTCCACCAGGCTTGTGCCTGTGGAGCAGCAGCCAGAGTGACAATGACAGCACAATATCAATGCACATCCATAATGACGTACAGATGAGGGAGAGTGGAGTCTTGTGGGCTTCAATAAATAAATACAGGGGAAAAATAAGTCTTGAGAATCTGTATTACTTAATGTTATGCTGTGGAGCCTAAGCACACAAAAAAACTATATAAAAAACTAAATAACAGTTTTACCTCATTTTCTCTTCTCCCCTCCCTTTCATTTATTTTGTGGTGGCTTGTGTCTTTGATGCCGCTAGTGGGAACAGAGAATGCCTTCCTCACAGACTCTGATGAAGACATTGCCAACAGGAAATCAGACTTTATCCAGAGTTTCTTGCATCCAATAGTGCCAGCTGGAAAAGCAGGTGAAAGTACGAGTTGATGACATATTACCAGGCACTGCTACATTATGTCACATTTTTGCGGTGGCATCACTTTTACTGTGCTGGAAGAGTGGAGGGAGAAGCAACTAGCCTGAGGATTGGGATCACTTTGTCAACATTTTGTGTTGCCTATTTTTTGCAGGTGCTTAACGTCTGGAATGTACTTAGTAACATCAGATATGAGAAATTTCTGCTCACCTGGAGGTAGATACATAGACTTTTTTAAATTTCTTTCATTTTTAGAAGTTCTTTTTAAGGAATTAAAAGGAGACTGGGGGAGCAACCTTGTACATATATTGCAAGCATTTTACTCAGCTGAGCCATCAGGTTTTGATGGTTGTGGATAAGAGGAAGCAGGGAGCCTTGATATTCAGATCTGTGGAAAGGAGACATGAAAGACACACAACTTGAAAATTACGTATTCCCCTCAAAAAGGACAAATGATTTTTGTGGACCTGATGGACCTCTCTGAAGGACAAATTCAGTGTTTTTTTTACTTGTTTGTTTTTTTTTAATCTCTGCCCTTTCCCTTCTCTTTGCCACACCAAAAGCCAGACACGCTATCAAAAATGATTGGAAGAGAAAATCCTATCATTTGATTGTCTGATAGACTGCCTCCCCCCACCCTCACATGCTCAACACCCCATGTCAGGAACATCTCTCTGGGACAATAGACTGAAACAAGTACTCTGGCGGGGAGGCAATCTGGTGCTGGAGATGTCATTATGAGGGACCTAAGAGCAAGCGATTGAGCAGAGAGTGCTTCCCTGGAGAGCCGGTGTAGAGTCTGTTCTTTCACTGAGATTCTCTCTTAACACCCCTCTTTATCCTTCTTTTTTTCTTTCTTGCTTGCTTCTTTCAGATATGTGGTGTCTTCCCAGATTTAACAGAATTAATGCGCATTGTAGGTCTGTATCTTTTTGAAAACAGGTCTTTTGCTGGAGGGAAATAATGTTTTCTATACTTCTGACACATGGAAAATTCTGTTAATCAAACTTGAGGAATAAAGAGTCTGCACTTAAAAAGTGACTTAGCACTGATTATCTTTTAAAACACACATTTTACACAGAAAGAGACAAACAAAATCAAGTCAATCATGTAAACACTAACAGAAATTGCAGCTATTGCTTTGAACATGATGTTCTGTGGTGGTTATATAGAAGGAGATGAATGAATAGATTTTTTTCTGACCAGTATCACTCCACAAGTATTATAAAAAAAGAATATTGGATACTATACAACAGATGCTTATGGGGATTCTCAAACATCTAGATCATAGCATTTATAAATAATGTTGGCTGTCCATTTGTTCCAAATATCTTTGAGTAGTAGATATTCTTTGATATAAGACAATACTTTAATCTTCTGGTTAATAAAAATCCAATGGCCTGCATGAGCACAAAAAATGTATTTTTTTCCTGAGCCACACACAAACATGCTGCACATACTGTATGTGCAGCATGTTAACATTAGTTGACAATTAGGTATTTGTTCATCAGCATTGTAACAGTGATCAAACATTAACATGAACAGTGTCTCTTATGTCTAAAATATCAGAAATTAAAACTTAAATACACAGGTTACTCTGTACGTATGTAGCCTATTTAAACTTTTGGGTGTAAATTGAACTATTGACTCAACACGCCCCAACATCACCGGCACGTTTTATCCCACAACCTCCATTTTGACAAAGCTCTGCCACAAAGTGGCTCAGATCCACAATTATGTTAAGTTTATGACCTTGTTTTGTAGCTTACACTGACTTAAATTAACATGTAATCATTTCCAAAATGTATCTATTTTAATTAAGACACAAGACTGATAACTTTAGTAACATGATAAATTTATTTGGCATGACAAAAATCTTTTTTTTTTTGCTCTGTTTTGCTTACCACTCTCTCCATGTGTTTAAGTCCTAGATGGATTGAGTGATGTGAACTATACTTTCTTAATTTGCGGTCACATGATTACTTTTGCTTTTGGTTACCTAGATACAGGCGGTGGCTCATTTTACCCACTGGCTTGACCTGTTCTCCCCTACAGTGAAGTTTTGTCTGCGCTGTGAATTTGTTTTGCAAGCTTTTGCAAAATGATGCACTTCATGCATTGTTCACCCTTAGCTGGGCAGACTTCTTTTGTGCTGTGTGAGCCTTCTAATCAATTGCATTCCTTATTTGCTGTATTAAACTCCCATGGTCTCGCAGGTTTGATGCTATTCTGCCATCTTGTTTCTGGTCTGTTGTTTACTGCGTGCATGGTGTCGTGGTTGACACAAAATAAGATAACTGCACTACTCTTGTTCATGTTTCTCTTGCAGGGGGCTCGTGAACTCTGCATGGTGCTAGAATTGCTGCCTTGCCACTGGTAAGTTTGGTGAATCCCAGTCCATCCGGGGTGCTGGTACGCCATACATTTCCATTTCTTCATTGTTAAGTGGGTTTATGAACCTCTACTTCGACACCATTTTGTATTAACCCTTTTGCACACTGATAACGTACATTTAATAAAAGATATTGACACTGATGTTGTTGTTTACTGTGCAATCTTTATTCCACCAGCTTGAATCTCACACACACACCCCTGGTTCATGTGGGACTTGACTGCGTCACTATACAACGGTGTCCTGTAATGCACATACTGTTCCAGCTTTACATATGAGGATGTTACAAAGCTGTTAAAAGGTTCTTGACCTCGGTAACTGTTGTAAACACAGCACAAAATTGGTAGTTTCAGTTATTATGAAACACAAAACATTGATTCATCATTCATCTTACTGATTCATCTAGAAGTCAAACTTCTATCTTGATTTGGATTTAAGTTTAAACAGATTAATTCCCTTAAGTTAGTTATTCTATTATTCCATTGTATTCCAAATTCTGATCTATATTAAGGATCATATAGACAGTGTGAGAAACGAGATTTGATTTTAAAATAGAGACTGATTGATCCATCTATATATCCATAATAATATATAACTGAGGTGAGGTAGCGTTTACCCAAGTTTTATTTACCACTACAGCCTTGGACGTGTCAGTACTGTATTAACATAGATTGTTAACAAGGATGTTTGGTAAAGGTGTGGATCTTTACATTTCACGCTACTGCAAAGTCAGTAAGAGTAGTAAAGCATGACACAATTCAGTTGTTCTCCAGAGACAGATGGAGTACTGCAGCTAAGGTTCCGCTTGTACAAATTCCTCAGAAACAGCACTGTGCTGTGTGCCTACTTCTAGGCTCAGAGTGACTTTTTCCCATACACAACCATTAAAAACAAACAAACAAACAAGAGGAAAAGAAACAGAGCATCAGTTATTCAGATATAACTCTTTGTACTATTACAATTTCAGTCTTTGGGTCCACTAAAAAGATTTAATTCACAAAGATCCATATTCATATATTATTTTTTGTGCTTTTTGTGTGCAGGAAGTTGGCTGGCGTTGAATGTTTTTGCATATGTGACCGTCAACACTAAAACAAATTCAGTGTTCATGGAACACAATATTGTCTAAGTACATCCATGGTTCATCTTGAACTGACACAATACATTTTTTGTATCCATTTTGGTATTTAGGTGCGCTTGGATTTTAGCTTACTTATACAATCTTTTATTGCAAGTAATAAGCGATTTTTAAACAAGAATGTCCAGTAGGTACATTTTAAATATCATCACAATATTAATTACACTGTTACCGTATAAACAACAAAACCTCTATCATGGTAATTACACTGTTAAGATTCAATATGTTTTGTACAGCCATTTATAATCACTCATGTCTCTCTTCAACTTGATGGTCAAATTATACCAAAGTCCCTATCTTAAAAATCATAGTTGTCCTTAACCAAAGTTTAAAGTACATGTCCAAACATGGACATCACCATCAATTTCAAATGGCATATGATAATTCCTGTATAGTAACGTCTGAATATGATAGCTGAGCTTTTGACCAGGGACCAGATGGCATGTACATTAACCATACCACACACCATTTTATTACTGTCCCCTCTTCTAACAAGAGGTTAAGTACTCAGAGAGAGCAGCGCTCTGAAGTGTGTCCCTTATGGCAGCCTGTCAGACAGTCTGCGGACAGTATAATGTCTGCTGATTTGACTGCTCTCAAACAAGACACTATGTCAATATGACCATGATATTATTAGAAATGCAGTCCTGACCTACTTCAAGCTCCCCTTATAGTGCGCATGTGGCTTGTCACATGCAAACATACCGATAGACACACTCACTCACTCACACACACACACACACACATACAGGAACAGATAGATCACAGAGAATGTAATGCAAGGAAAAGGATAGAGGAAAAGTGGGCAAAGTCAAATTAGAGAAAGAGTATACATGTGAGGGATTGGATGGGATTGGAAGTGTGTGAAGACACATAAGGTAAAGGAAAAGGATGTTGAGGTGACAGGATATAGGCACTAGTTGACAAGAGCAAGGGGTAATTAGGAATGAGTGAGCAGAAGAGTTGGAAATAAGTGAAAGCAAGGGAGGGAGAGAGGGAGAGAATGGGATGGAAGAATGTTAGAAGAGGGAGAAAGGTAGAGAAAGGAGGAAGAGAGGGTGTGGAATAGGGCCAAAAAAAGAGCAGAGCCATTGATTGGCTCATTCAGTTGCTATGCCAACTTTTGGGATGTTTTTTTAACCTCTTTACACATTCGCATACTTTATATTACATACAATACATTACTAGAAAAGTTATACTCCACACATAACTAACCCTTACTTTGTATTGGTCTTGACTACTAATCATAACAGCAAGAATGTTTTTGAGTATTAACTAAAATAACTGTTACAATTTTAGAGGCTGCATATCTCCACCAAAAATACATCAATAGCGTAACCCCTCATTATTTTCAGTGAGCATTGTTAAATGATTTAATTCTATAATATTGGTGCATTGCAAAGATAACTTTTATGCAGACAACACAATTATTTACCGCTATTTTATTCAATACACATTGAATTATATGAAATTGGTTCTAAATGTTGAAATCCTAAACTAAAGTACAAAAATTGTAAGAGAGAGATTGACCTTCCACCTGTCACTACCTTTCGGGGTGCAAAGATTGGGTCTGTATCAGAGTACCAATATTTGGTTAATTGATAATTCTCTTTCTTTCAAACCTCATATGGTTCAATTGGTGAAAAACTAAAGGCTTGGCTTTTTTTTTTTTTTAGAAATAAGTATTGCTTTTCATTTGAGGCAAAGAAAAAGTCTTGTCTCTGCCCACATTTCTTTCTGTTCTTGATTGAAACATCCATCTATTCACATCTATTCTTTTTCAACAGTGATTTGTAACTGTTTTGGAAAGCACAGCCAAATGATGTTGTCCTGCCGATTGCTGCCGACAGAGTCATCAGATCTCAGAAATGACACAGAAAATGTGTCATTCTGGAATGCATGGACTAATGATGTATTTTGTTGTTTAATTTAGAGGACTTGTTGCTTGTTTTGGTGCCTAAGGTGCATGCTGAGCAAGGAAAAAGAGCTTTCATGTATACTGTTCCCCTGATTAAAACATGCCTCACTCTTTGCATGCTTTTATTACCATTGTGTCTATTATGAGGCAACCCCATAGCTGTAAGTATTTCTCGTCTAGCCAGATTGGTGAAGATGTTTTCTCATTTGCTTGTGCTTGTTATACTCTAGGTGTACAGCAAATATCTGCAATAATATTTGAATGATGCAATCAGAATGTTCCCTGGGATTTATTTCTTTTTTGAGCATAGCTTAAAACCACTGAAGCTAAAGTCACAGTAATTTAAATAATATACTATATAATGTAATAATATGTTTAATATGAGTTCAAGTTTTATGGCTGATATTGGTTATTCATAAATTACAACAACAACCGACTTGCACAGACACAGTTGTTACAGTATCACGAAGGTGGGCATTGCCACATTCTTGCCACACATAGTTAACCAGGCACAAAAACAACACTTGTTATTTGACCAGGATGTCTGTTAATAAAACAGCTGTCATTCATGCTCTACACAAAAGTATAAAAGAATTGTTCTCTACACACTCACATAAAGATCACAGCTTCCAGGGTGCTTGAGACCTTCCAGGTAAGTTTGTAGTATACATATTAAATGTCACAGAGTAATGATGAAACTATAAATATGACTATTTTTGAGACAGGTCTGAAAGTGCAACAAAACTAGGGTGAAGACTTTGTGTGACAATTCTAATACTTCTGACGTTGATTCAGTCATAATGATAAAATGATATTCATTTTTAATGGGGTTACTGTGGTTTGGTTAGGCTAAGGCAAAGACCACGGTCACAGTTAAAAGAAACCAATATTTTTGTTTATGTCTATCAATTTTGAATAGATTACTTTAGAGAAAAAGTAATCTCATTCCTTGTGTGTCCTTCCTTGTGTGAGAAAGTGTGTCCAAACTTTTGACTGGTACTGTATATATATGCTTGTCGTTACCAAAAAAAAAAAAAAAAAAAGGTCATCATTATTTTGTGTAAATTTAGTGCAGTATGACAATGCCTATTAGAATTTTTTGCAACAATAGTTGAACCCAACAACTAAAGAAAACAGCACATAGACAAGCATTAATTTGATTATTAATTATTGAGAATATAAGGAGGATAGTAGGCAGTGTTGGGAGTATCTTTTTACTTGGGTGAGGGCTTCCATTTACACACACACAATATAGTTGCCTCGTTTGGTGGACTATGTGTTGACTCAACATATAGAAGACCATTACATTCACTCAACAATTGAATCAGAAAAAGAAACACTCCATCGAGCGGCTCAGCTTAGGTATTTATTTAATCTCTCACCAAAACAGAGAAATCCTCCTGATTTAAATTAATGTTTTTAACATTTTTCATAAAGAGAATATAAATATGGTCTTGACTTGGTTGTCATATTCTGCTTTTCTGCTTAATGCAATGAAAATATGCAATAGTTTATATAAAAAGTGGCTACAGCCTACAGTTTAGCCTATCATGTCATCTGTTGTCCTACACTTTTTTGTTGCATTGTTGCCATCTGCTGACCAGCATCAGTAGAGCTGGCAATGGCTAATATTGTGGTAATAGCTACATTTAGGTATGTGTCCCATAAGGCTCTTGTGCGACAGCAAACAGGAAGAAGCTGAATAAAGTGGAGGCTCAAACAACTGTGTGCCCCGCTCATATTGATGACAAACATATAAGAACTAATTTACTACTGGCTTAAAAGAGTGGAATAGAGTGGCTAAAAGTCTGCTTATCATATGCCAATCTACAGTTATTGATTGCATGAGAGATATAAACAAGGATAGCCTAGTTACTTTTCTTTTCTGACTGAAGAGGAGAAGAGTGTGTTTGGAGCATGGATGTATTATAAGAGCTGGATAACGAACCAAAAATGGCACCCAATCAAACCTATAAGAATTGCTTGGCTAGTACATATGCCAAAAAAAGTTTCTAGCCTCCGGGTTTGCTTCCATGTTGTGCGGCCCACTGAATATGCACAGTGATGTTTCCACTGTTGGCCCTGTCCACGATTTCCCGCTCAGCCGATAGACTTATCATCGTGATGACGTCACTGATTTTTAAATTGTTTTTCTAGACTTGAGGAAAGTTTTACAAATATAAAACCTCCATGGATCAAAAAATCATAATAGAAAGAGTCATAATTTGCCTTGTTTGCAGTTTGTAGTGTCCAGTCAACAGTTTTACAGGCATCTCTTTTACAATGGTGGTCTAGGGGGATTTTTCGCTGCAATATTTCCTGGTGACCACTGGGAAAAATTGGCTGCAAGGCTGAGCGGCAGTGTCCTATCAAGCTCTTATAATACATCCATGGTGTGGCCTGCTCAGGCCTGTGGGATTTGACCAATCAGAGCAGAGTGGGCTTTTCAGGAAGGGGGCCTTAAAGAGACAGACACTAAAACTAATTTTTTCAATTTGAGTGTGAATAGAGGCGCTATAGCGATGGACACTACAAGAGAAATTGTGTGTTTTGTTTAAAATGAAAGCATGTAAACATTTTCTATTAAGCGCAAGGATAGCCACCGTGTGTAGTAGGGATACCTTTGTGATACTTGTTTCTTACTTAAAGTAATTTCATTTAGACTTCAGACATTAATCAGGCACATGATATTTGGACCCCTTTATATTATAGAGGGTATGGTGCAGGACAAGTTCAAAGAAACAGAGTGTGCATCTATATACAGATGGAGATGGTATGTCAATCAATCAATCAATTTTTATTTATATAGCGCAAAATCACAACAAAAGTCATCTCAAGGCACTTCACATAGAGCAGGTCATGACCGTACTCTTTAATTTAGAGAGACCCAACAATTCCCCCATGAGCAAGCACTTGGCGACAGCGGTAAGGAAAAACTCCCCTTTAAAGTGTAGAAACCTCAAGCAGAACCCGGCTCTTGTATGTATATAAAGAGTTAAGTTGTGGGTTTCTTCTGTCTTTAAATGAGGAAAATGGTGCCAAGTTAGAATTTTCCTTGAAAAATGTATGTGTGTAGTATGTATGTGTGTATGAAAACATGTGCTTAGATCATCAAATCAAGTTTTGATATATCAGTATTCCATTGAAATGTTTTGAACGTTTTCCACAGGATGATGATTCCAGCTGTGGTCCTTACCTTGCTGGCTGTTCTAGGACAGACAAGCAGCACTATATGTGAGATTGTTCTTTTAATTTCAATCAAATGGCTGATATTTTCTAGTTTTTAATACAGGAGCTTGCAAAATTAAGTAAATGAAAAGAAAATTTAAAGGGCCAATTCTGTTACACAGGGTCTACACAGAAAGCGTTTTTCAGTCCCTTCACAGCTCTTTATCGTACAACTCACTTTATTGGTGAGTTGTACCATACAAAGTGTTCTGTAGATGAATTTGAACAGAATATCAAACAAAAAGTTAAATCAAATATGCTGACTGCTCATTCTTTCCTGTCCTTGGTTAAATCAACAAATGTAATGATTCTGCGCCTTCCCCAAACTATCCTTAATATCACGTAAATTCATTTTGAATTTTGAACTTTGTCCAGATACGAATATTGCCAGAAGAGGACAAGTGACTCAATCTTCACCATATGGGAATGCTGTACCTGAAAGGGCCATTGATGGAAATCGTGCTAGCAACTGGGGACAGGGATCATGTACCCACACACAGAATGATCGCAATCCATGGTGGAGACTGGACCTTCTGAAGTCGTATAAGATCTACACTGTCACCATCACCAACAGAAGGGATTGTTGCCACCAAAGGATCAACGGTGCTGAGATCCGCATTGGAAATTCCCTCAGTGACAATGGCAATGCTAATCCAAGGTAGCAACACTGTCCACCTTATATTAGGTTTAAACATTTGATACCTGTTGTGTAAGTTACAGTCAGTTG